>NC_087581.1:40469706-40769706 GCF_036250125.1 Pseudopipra pipra
AACCACCTCAAAGCTAACAACAGGTTTTTTAAAAAAGCTTTTAGCTAAAAGCTAGTACAGGCAACAGATGATCACATCTGCAGCTTTAGATAAAGATTACATTCTGAAGTTAACCATCTCCTAGGCATTTATGAGTAATGATCAAAGCCTAAAATCATATCTTAAGACAATTCGGACATCCAGCACCAAACACCAAAGACAGGCAGTGTGTGACTCTCCAAAACTACTGACTTGAAGGGGTTAATAGCAAGTCTGTTAGCTCCCAGGATGAATATATCGACTGGGCAAACTTTCGGGTGTATCCTTGATGATGAGGAAGTCAGTACGCAGCTCTAATGGAGAAACAAAGGCAGACTGTAGAGTCGGTAGGCCTAGGATGTAGGAACTGCAATAAGGCCTTGAGCTTTGCCAAATGTGTCACCAATGGATCCTAGCCAATGAAAACGCTGTTGCTTGCTTACCTAAAATAAGGATACTGCTTGCTGCTAGCAAGGGGTATAAAAAAGCAAATGAGAAAATAAAGAGAATTCAGACATCTTTTCTGCACATAATTGACTCCTTGTATCTTTATCAGCTGTCATGACTCTACACTGACACTCACTCAGTAAAATATTCTCCCATAAGCCTGAATTAATTGTTTACTTGCCATTGCCTATTGAAAACCTGGAAAAACATGCAATAATCATTCCACATACAACTGCAGTGTTGCCTACCTGAGTATGAAAGGGTTCATGCTTGCAAACAATGCTCTTCAGCATTTGGCTGGGCAACATGCAGGAACATTATAATCCAGGTAAGACAGAGGCCTTTTAGAGACTTTGCTTAAACCAGTCTTTAAAAATCACACAAAAAAGAAGAACAGGAGAACCAACCAAAATCCTCATGAAGAAAAAAACCCAATCAGCTGATTTTTGTTTGTAGTATGATTTACATTACTGATACCTAGAAACACTAACCATGGTGTAGCATCTGTGCTGTGCTAGATATTGTACAGATATAGATAAATATTGTGGCATTTCACCCAGAAAATATAAATTGAGTACAGCTTAAGGTCTTGAAATGCGAATATGGAAAAGGATAAAATTCCTGGAAGAGTACTTAGAAAAGAAATCATTACTAGATGTTTCAAATAACATGTTTTACCATGAAGACTTTCCTCCCTTCTGAAATTGCTCAGGTAATGGGGAAAAAAAATTAATGGTCAACTTTAAGTCTCCTTTGAATGCAGTGAGTTACTTCTATTTTAATTTTCATTTTTATCTTGCCTCCAAACAGGTATTTGGGGTGGGAGGTCACATCACTACAGACACATCCCTTTTGCTTTCATCCCA
Source organism: Pseudopipra pipra (assembly GCF_036250125.1). Lineage (NCBI taxonomy): Eukaryota > Metazoa > Chordata > Aves > Passeriformes > Pipridae > Pseudopipra > Pseudopipra pipra. Next base: position 40,471,038 of record NC_087581.1, read on the forward strand.
AGTCTGAATTTCATCACTGAATTTCATCTTCTACTTGTTTAATGTAACATTGTCAGTAAAAATTTTGAATTACAGCAGGAGGGAGTAAAGGAAGGTGACCCGGGCTGATGTTTCTTAAAACCTTTCTTTGAAGACAGTTTAAGGCTACATTGAGGCAGATGAAAGGTAAAGTTTTCTAGGGCACAAAAATGACAAATTTCTTCTTTTTCTTATGTGAGGATTTTTTGCTGTTTAAAATGTTCTTTTTTTCAGACTTTTAGTGGTTTCCATTTTATCTGTCTCCTTAAAAAGAAACTTCTTTATTACGATATGACAGCCAAGAAAAAGATATGTCAGTCTCAGGTCTCACACAAAAATAATAAATTTCAGGTTGCAAGGAAGTTCAATCTCCATGGTATAACCATATATGCAACATGGAAAAAGTAGCCTTAATTCATATATTGAAGTGAGACACCTAAACTTCATTTTTGACCGAAAAGCAAGAGGATAAATGATTCTGTAAGATGTGCATATATATTTATTTTATATGCTTATAATTAATATTTTAAAAATGTTTATAAATAAGAAGCAGTGAGACACAGAAGAAATATGTATCTTTTTAGTAAGTGTCAAAAACCACCAAAAATACTTTGTACTCTCTCACCTTATTAAGAGATGTAAACTTAAAGAATTAGTCTTGACAATCTTCCAAAAACCTTACTCTACAGTAGCACCGATAATTTGAATGTCCAAGATGTAGAGGTCAGCTGTGATATCAGGTTTTTTGGAATGATATTTATGGCTAATTTTCCACTTCTCAAACCACAACAACCTAAGGTAGTAAAGGAACCAAAATATCTGCTCACCTCTATTGAAGTAGCAGTTGAATGTAATGATGACAGAGTTCTAAATTTTGTGCTACTGCTCATTTAGGTCATAAGATCTGAATTTTATCACAGCAGTGTAAATGTAAAAATGTGGAATATACCATATGGATTCATAGCTACAACTCTTAGCTGAAACAAAACATAGTAATTTTTATTTCAATTCATGGCTCAATCTGGGTACAGAATTAATACTCCATATAAATACCTTAATAAAATCTTTTTTGTTGTTATCATGGGTTTCCTTGTTTTATGTGTTTTCGGAAACATTATTGGGGTAGGCAGAGAAAACATGAGCTTTTTCTGCTCCTGAGAAAAATTCTGGAAACAGACAAAGTGTGAAGAAAATTTGGATTCAGATATGCATGCAGGTCGTATTTCAGTTATTAGTTGGAATAATTAGATTCAGAGCCATATATGGTTTAGTTACTCTGAAGAGACAAGTAGGGATTATAACTGATAACAGTTAATAACTTCTGTAAAGATTGCACAGATAGTAGAAAACACACATTTTAAAAATTTTACTTCAACTTCTGAAGTTTTTGATCCCAGGAGATACCAGTTAAAGGTCCAGAAATTTTAATTTACACTTGAAATAAATTTTGTACACATTTTGATCTGAGACATTACTTCAGAGCATGTACAACTGGTGTCTGAGACTCTCAACCAGTGTCTGACTATGTTATGCAAATATATGCAGATTATGTTATAATGTCAAGACAAAACAATGTTATTGCACCTCTATGGAGATGAAACTATGAATAAAAAAACTGAAATAAAATTAAACTAATCCCAGAGTGTGCCTATTGAAGTGATGTTACAATGTCAGAATTATATTGGTGGATTTCCCTGATGACCCAGTTGTGGTGTCCATCTTGAAATAACAAATTGTAAAGCACCTAGAAACTCTCTTTTGCTGTATTTTATGAAAGAGAAGCAATGTTGAAAATGTTTTTCACACTGTAAATTCTAAATCATACCTTCTTCTTCTTTCGTAATAAAAGTCCAAATTGAGAATAGTTAGATGTGAAGGAAAAATCCAATTACTACTTGGGTTGTAATCAGAAAGAAAAAAAGGAGGGGGAAAAAAAGAAAAAAAAAAAAGAAGGATATATAGCCAGCTATCCATTTAATATAAAATATAAGTCCATTACAATCAAGTGGAAGACAATTGCCGTATTTCTGAAGTGTGTGACTGGGAGGTGGTCAGTGACTCTCAGAGGGACTCTGATGACCAGCAGCAGGAGCCTGAAGGAAGGTGGAGTGTAACCTCTTTAGGAAATGGACCAAAATATCTGCTCTTCATTGTATATAGCCTGTCTTGCAGTATTTAAACTCTGATACCAGCTACAGTTGGCCAAGAGTTTTCTAAGAAAGAGGTGTAAGGGGAAAGCAATATCCCAAAGCCTGAGCAGGGTTTCCTTGTCAACCTGTTTTAGGAATGAGATAGACAGCAATACCCTTGATCTGGACTGGGAGGTCATTAGGTTCCAATTAAACCATCATAATTGACTGTGACGCAGTGAGTTCTCCAAATTGAACATGACTCCATTGTGAAGTATTTTCACTTGGAAATAATGAAGAGAAGAAGGCATCACAGTCCAAATGTGAGACTCAAGATACAGTTGCAATGAAACACCTACTGCAATATAAACCAGTGCATAGGTTTACTAAATTCCAGTTATTTCTTGGCAACTTTCCACATTTCTGCTCTACACAAGAGAAATAAAAATTATATCAATCTCCAGTAAAAAGTTAATCACTTAGTTTACACTTACAAGGGATTTACAACTGGCACATTGTTACTATTCAGCAGTGGCTGCACTGTAAATTCACATGTACAAATGAGCATAAAACCACACCACAAACTAGGACTCAGCATTTTTACAGAAAGAGGCAGTAGCTTCAAGTGTAAAACAGGACTTGGATAAAGTGGAAATCCTGCAAAATAGCCACCCACTTCTTTGGTGTTTACACGTGGTGTGCACAGTCTTCTGTAGAATAAATTTCTTCAGTCATTTCTGGAGTTCTGCCCATTCCCATAACAGACCCAGGATCCACCTTCTGTATGGAGTGGAGAAGACCCTAGAAAGGACGTTGATGAAGTAGAGCAGCAGACGATTTTGCCAGCAGAGTCAAGTAGCATGATGCAGGTATAGAATCATTAGAATCATAGAATCATTAAGGCTGAAAAAGACTTCCAAGATCACCAAGTCCAACTAAGTCCAGTTGGCACTGGAGCAGGAGAGACCCTTTGAGCAGCAGCCTTGGGAAGAAGGACTTGAGGGTGCTGGTGGGGGAAAGGCTGGACATGACCCAGCACAGAAATCCCCCGTGCCCTGGGCTGATCCCACAGCAGGGGCAGCAGGGCAGGGGGGAATTCTGCCCCTCTGCCCCCTCAGGTGAGACCCCACCTGCAGAGCTGCCTCCAGCCCTGGGGGCCCAGCACAGCAAGGACATGGAGCTGCTGGAGTGACTCCAGAGGAGGCACCAAGATGATGAGAGGGATGGAGCAGCTCTGCTGTGAGGAAAGGCTGGGAGAGTTGGGATTGTTCAGCCTGGAGAGCAGAAGGCTCTGAGGTGACCTAATTGGGACCTTCCAGGACCTGAAGAGAGCCAACAAGAAAGATGGAGAGAGACTATTTACAAGAGTTTGGAGGGACAGGACTAGGGGAATGGCTTCACTCTGACAGACAGTAGGTTTAGATTAGATATCAGGAAGAAATTTTTCCCTGTGAGGGTGGTGAGGCCCTGGAACAGGTTGCCAAGAGAAGCTCTGGCTGGCCCACCCCTGGAAGTGTCCAAAGCCAGGTTGGACCCGGCTGGAGCAACCTCGTCTAGTGGAAGGTGTTCCTGCCCATGGCAGGGAGATGAGATGAGATGATCCTTTAGGTCCTTTATGACACAAACCATTCTATGGTTCTATGATTCTTTCCTTCAGTTTCACAGACTAGTCATCAAAACAATTGTTTTGAAACTTGTCTTGGTTTGAGCTGCCCCCCTGGGGAGGGGGTTGGGAGTGGTTGATTCCAGCAGAGAGACCAATCGGAGCTGTTTTTTCGCCCCTGTGAAATTAGATATTACAACAGCCGGAAGTTGTTGGGAGAGTGAGTGTGTGTGTGAGTGTGAGACCATGAGGTGAGAGGAGGAAGGCCTGCTGGCCTCCCTTGTGGGAGAGGGGCCAGGCCCTCTTCCCCCTCCAGCCAGGCTGCGGGGAGCTCAGGACAGTATATTAAATGGACCGAGTGCCCGTGGCCAAGGTTAGGGGGCCTTTTTCTCCCCCACTGCCCAGGAGAGGTGGTGGCATGGACTTGGAAGCCAGCCAGGGGGGTTGGAGCTAACTAGCCCCCCTGGCAGGCAGGCTTGGTACTGGAGCCGAGCCAGGAGAGGGGCCAGGGGTGGTCCAGAGCCCAGAGAAGCAGCTGCGATTTGTGCAGAGCTGGAAGAACTCCAGGCAGAGGAGAGAGAGACCGAAGCAGACTCGCTGCACCCTCTTTCCCCCCATAATGGCAGGGGAGAGGTAGCGACCTTGAGTGAGGCTGAAGAAAATAGGAGATGGCCAAGCAGCTCTGAGGAGGTTCTACGTGCGGTTTGGACGAGGGCAGCCAAAAACCAAAGGACGAGGAATGTGGGGGATGGCCCCCCTTGTCACGTGGCAAGTTGAGCTGAAGCTGCAGCAGCTAAAACAGAGAGGAAGCCAAAGCAGCAGGTTTTTTCTGGGTAAGGACTTTTGGTAAAAACTATTTGGGGTAAAAAGACTGAGCAAGACCCAGAAGCCCTGCAACCTGGAGAGTGAGAGTGAACATCTTACTCTCTGGGAGGAAACCAGGGGGAAAGGACTCAAAAGCTGACTCCCTGGACCTTTCATGATGAAGACCTGATGACACAGGTGTTTCCTTTGCAGCTCAGGAGGAGACCTCAGCAGGAGCTGAGGGCTGGTGGGGGTGCAAGAAGACCCCTTCCCTGATACCCCAATGAGAGACAGACTTTCAACTATCACCCTGATAACTTCTCCTGAACTGATGTGGGAGGGTCCAGGGGTGGTAGGGATTATTATTAATACTGTGTATTTATTTGCTCTTTAGTTTCTATAGTATTTAGTGTGGTAATAATAAATTGTAACATAATTCCCCCATGCTGAGGTGTGCCTGTCTGAAAACTTCTCTTCGATGTTGAGGCAAATTGTGGGGGGAGTTTGGAGATTGGATTTTTGGGGTCAACCCCCACAACACTCCAGTATGAAGGTAAGAAATACTAGGGAGATATATCACTGTTGTTGCCAAAAGCTTAATTTTTTTAAATTCTGACCTCTTTTGCAATTCACACAAAATGGGAAGATTTGACACTTTCTAGATAGTGTCAAAGCACTTAGGCATAGATGCAGAGATGAAGGCTCAGCACTGTGAAATTAAATACTAAGGAAAGGTTGGCTACATGCTATCCCTGCGCTGTTTTTGCCTGGGCAGTCCCAGGCAGGAAGGCAGCACAGTCAGGCTCAAACACATGGCGCTCTCATTACCGGATTCTCAATGGCTTCAATTAACTCCTAATTCAGTCCCTAATCTGCCATGGAAAACATGAATGCCAAAAATAAGGTCATAGAATTTTGGAATACTCAAATATCGGAATGAAAAGTGTGAAATGTTAATTTGGCTTAGTGAGTTTTCATTCTTAAGTGTTTTGAGCTTGATGAGGCCAAAGCTATATTTTTACATTTCTGGTTATGCATGATTAAATATTGAAATGTGATGCCTAAATTATGCAGGTAATATTATGGTCTGATTATGAATTGCTCTTGGTGGCAAGGAAAAAGGTACATGTACACCTCTTTATTAGTGAGTGAATTAATAAGAGGGAACCTGTTGCTTTAGTTAAAAAGACTAAGAACAATAAAAGCCACCATTTAGTAAAGATAGGGAGTACTTAATTTTAATTGAAATCAATAAGATGCAAATGGTTATTAGATTTCAGAGTCTATCAGGATTTTAGAACATTAGGCCTTTCCCTGAATTTTAGATATTCTTTTCAATTCTTTGCAGCTTAGAGAATTTCAGATTTTGCAGCATATGTCTTTCACGCAATTACATGCGTCCTTTCCTGTATATTAATGTTATGATCTTCAAGCTCCACAGAGATCTCCTAGAGACTGTCATATATCTCAACTATTATGTGGAAGTTTTACATGCTGATTGAATGTCTGGAATAAGAGTGAGTAATTACCAGTGGAAAACCTGTGTTTTCATCATACATCTATACCCTTTAAAATATTTTCCTACATAAGAAAACCCCATCAAATCTACAGTGATATGGATTTCTTGTAAAACCATGGTGATGCTGCAGTCAAAGATACTGAAGCTGGGAAGATTTTCTTAGAGATGATGGCACAGATTTGTAAATACTTAAACATTTTTCTGCTTCATTTCGTGCTCCTTAAACATCCTATCTCTTTTATTTGTTTTTGACAAACCATGAGTAAAGGAGTGTTTCTGCCAAATATATTCATCTATTGAAAAGAAATGAAGCAAATAAGATACATTTCCAACCACATAAGAGTAGTACCTCTTAAAATTGCAGGCATGAATTTCAGATTATGTTTGCTGACCTTTCCTGATGCTTTTCGCTCAGAATAAAATATATAATTAAATATATACAGAAAAAAGAGCATGCAGATTAGTTTAGATGACAAAAATTAATGCTTATGCATTTTTCTTTTATATGAACTAATTTCAAGGTTCTGTTTCAATAATACAAGTTTTTATTACAACACCATTGTCTGGAGTCTTATTTAATCATTTTCAATGGAGAAACTTCACAGATGAATTTGTTGTGTGGAAACCTTTGTCTGGATTGACCAGTAGGTATAATCTAATAACAGTAAAGGACTATAAAATCAAAATGACATCTAAAAATATCTATACTAACACTATGAGTCTCTTGGTCTTCTTATCAGTTTGATCTCCTTAAGAATCCTGAAAATGCCTCAACAGTCCTCAAAAGTCCTTAAACAGTTGGTGAATCATTTGTATACGAAAGAAAGTAGGAAGTTTCAGGGACTTCTAGATAAAGCAGAAAAATTAAAACTGCTGACAGATCAAGGTGCCCCCAGTTTATTGTAAAATTAGATACAAAGAAAAGTTAATTTCATTTCATATCCACACTATTAGTTAACTGATTTCTGCAAAAATCTTGCATTGAAAGAACCAAGCCATGAATCCTGCAACAAAATGAAAAAAAGCAAAACAAACAAACAGAGAAGCAAGCAAACAAACTACAAATAATTAAAAAAATACCCCACAGGCTTTTTTTACAATCCATTGATTTCACAGTTTTGTGTAACAATATTTCTGAATGAGTATAAATATGTATGATGTCCCCATCTCTTTATGCTGAATTGGGAAGTTACGTTTTCCACATCTGTGCACATAGTTCTGTTTGAAGTAGTTTAAAACCTGTTCGAATGGTTTTCAAAAAAACATGGTCATAATTTCTTCAGGAATGTGTTTATTGGTCAAATATACTTGTGCTTATATAGACCTGTTATTTATTCAGATGTCTAAAAATTCTGACAATTCCAAAATGTTTTAAAGTGTACCCATAGCATATTTCATGACAGGTAAAAATTCTTCACCTCCACCCGGCTAAAATAAAATATCAGCAAATATTTTTATTGAAATATTTTCTGCATAAATGATGTACAGGAAAGCAGAAGAACTGTCTTTGCAACACTTTTTAGAAAATAATTTTGCAGATGTAGCCCATTTGTCCATTTGCATTATTTGTCCCCATTTTTTGTGTGGTCTGCAAAGAAAGGAGTTTCAACTTTGGAATCTAGTTCACTAGCTGAACATATAGCTATGTCTCTGTCAGTTCCAAAATATTTCTTAGGTCAGCCCACAGCAATAAGGGAGATATTTGCCATCATTCAAACATCCCCCAAAACTCATTTTTAAAGCATTGGATCTCTCAGGTGAAGCTCACTAACAGAAACAGAGCACAGTCAAACTAAAATAACGGTTTCTGAAAGGGAAATGGAAATTAAAAAAAAGGGTGGAAACATAAAATCCTGGTAATCCTACACATCCTTCTACTGTCTTCCTAATACTACTTATTAGGAAGTAATATTACTACTGACATGTCTGGAGTCATGTCAGAGTCACACAAATGTTTCTCATGGCATTGCACCCCAAACAATTCAGTACTCTTTCCTTGCTTCCTGTCACCTTTAGGTTTATTTTTCTATGTTGTTCTCCATTCTTAGGCATTTACTGCCACAGGAACTGCTGTGTCTTTCTTGTTATTTTTATTTAGCCTACATATATCACTTGGGTAACCCATTAATTAAACAAAAAGAAATATGATGAGGGATTAATGTTGTTTGCAGTCACATTGGCTAAAATTCTGCAACCATTAAAAATCTATTGAAGTTTTGCAATTGATTTCAAACAAGGCAAAATTCATTCCCAGCGTATTGAAATAACGTCAGCAGCACACAGAGGGAGCTAAATTTGAACCCACAATTAAAAGCTCTCTTTCAGGTAATTGACTTTACCATAAACACTCTGCAAAAAAGAAAAAAAATTATTCCAGTGACATGGGGAATATTTCTTATCTCTGTCACCCTATGGCAATTGACAGCATGTAATTGACAGCATTATTCAAGATGTCATACACATTTTTTTAATAGCAAGTGTACAACCACTGACTTGTGTTTACAGTTAAATGCATCATGAATTAAAAACACTCCAGATGTTAAAGACATCCTACCTGATGGACAAAATATCATGTTCTTCCATGCAGAAAACACTGTTTATAACATGGACATCTTGCCAATCAGAAGGATCTGACAATTATAGTTTTATCTCATTTTATATTGAAATTACTTTTTGTCCAAATAAACAAATTCCCTCACAGTGAAAGAGGACAAGAGTGTCTTATTAGCTGCTGTAAGGGTGCCAAGCATTTCTCACATTACAGTTCTGAGGCAACAGCTGAAACCATAAAAACCCAAGAGAATCATCTCATACAGGTTGTCAGTGGTACATCACATATCATTATTTAGAAGGAAATCAGTTCCTTTAGTTTGGACGACTATTCACTGTAAATTCTCTGGCATGAGAAGTCTGGTGTGGATGTTACAGAGAACAATTCAAGCAACTCAAGTTCCAGTTTGCTGCATGTAGTACGTTATAACACATAATCAGTTCCTTTTCCTATTATCCCACATCATGTTTCATGTTGTTCTGTTGTTTGAGACTGTCTTTTTTGGAGGAACTCAGAGTAATAGGAAAATGAAAATCCCTGCTGTGACAGAGATCCCTTCTTTAGGTGGTGTTTGGAAGTGATATAACACCATTGCTTTTATTAGTACTGTGTTAGTACTCTTCTACTGATTTTTTTCCCCTTTTCTTTTTATGTTTAATTTTTCCTCAAAGATATTATCCTGCTGGGTTATACAGTGACTCCTTTCATCTCCCTGGGAAAATTCTTTGTCTTTATTTCCTTTTTAGCCATCTGAGTCCTAGTATCCGCACTCTACTGCCGCAAGCAGTTTTTATTTTAATAGTCCTTCTCAAATCTTGTTATAGCCCATCTGATTTTTAGTTTTAAGCCTATGACACACGAGGTGATCTTGGAACTGTCACTTAGCTTTAGGGCAAGATCAGGAGCAGATGAATTTTTTAAAAAGACTGATTGGACTCTTGGGGAAAAGAAATAGGTCTAGGCCACAGGATGAAATATTCAGCAAAATAAACAAGAAAGCTGAGGCACATGAAGATGGAGCACTAAGCTGGCAAGCTGACTGCTGCTTCACAGGATCCCACCTTTGTGCTGAGCACAGTTAAAAGCTGGACATACTTTAAGGTCAGGATGAGGGCAGCTTTGGTTTAACTTCTCCATTCCACAAAGTGAGGGGGGTGAAAAGAAATACACAGTCAGCATATTCCCCTGAACAACTCATGTTTGTTAATTAAAAGTTGTTTTCTCATCTATTTTCTTTCAGTCTACTATCCTTCTGTCAGGTCTAAACTGCTGATCTGATAACTTCCTTCAAAGTGACTGGACTCAGTAAGCCAAAGGACAGATTCCTGTTGGCACGAACAGGAAGGATATTGCCTTAAATCCTTGGCCTGCACATCCCTCCTATACCCAGAAACACATGAATAAAAGCCTTGTGTGCAAATATGCTTGACCTGTGTTCTGAGTTAACTAAAGTTATTTCATGCTGTAGTTAACCTATGTCATCTTTTATTTGTTATAACTCATCTCACTTTTTTTAATAAAAAGGTGTTTAAAATTGGGGTATAGAATAGATAGTCTAACTGTAACTAAGTAGATGTGGAACAACCCATGTTTGGAGCATTTGTATCCTTTTGTTCCAGTGGCACATTAATACTTGGCAGCTGCATGAACCTGTCTGAACTATCCTGTCTCCTCACCCACTTCAGCTTTACAATACAAGCTCCTCTTTTCACACATTCCCAACTTCTCCCCAGTCCTTCTTAATTTTTAATGTCTTTATTGTCACTGTCTTCCACAGTTAACATGCTTTTGAACAGCTCAGTCAACAAAAATCCATAAATGGTTACAAATACATTGAAGTAGCTAAAAATAAGACTTGAATTCTCGATACATGAAGAGAAGGAATTACTGTAGGACTTCCTGGAATAAGAATGGGATTTTTTTCAAAAGATTTCATGTTAGTGTGAGTTGCTGGGCTGTGAGACCGGTGATACAGAGTTTCTAAAGTTGTTTTTTTATTAAGTGAAAAATAGCTAGGGCATTATGAATACTTCAATACTTCTGAGGACCATGGAAAGATTAAACTGCCTATCTCACAAATTTGCTGTACAAGGACCTGAATGATGCTTGAAATGGTCTTTTTTTAATACTTTCAGTGGATTTTCAGCTCTGCACAGATTTAACTCTGCTCAACTTTTTTCGTGCTCACACCACTCAGTTTGTTGTAGCTATTGCTCTTCATTAGGACATCATTAAACAGATCTTTGCTTTTAGGATGTTGATATTCATCCAGATGACCAAAATCTCCAGCCTTACTATTGTATGTAAAATTTTGTATGTCTTGTATAAAAATTTCCAACTGCATGGCATTTTTTGTGCTTTATACATACATATTTTAAGTGAGAGATCTCAGTTTTCAGTCTTGCATTAGCCCCCCACAAAAATATCAAAAAATAAAAAACATCCCCTCAAAAAAAAACCAACAACAAACCAAAACAACCCCAAAAATACCAAAACTACCAAAAAAAAGCCAAACAAAACTTCACAAAAATCTACTTACTGTTACGAAATGGCACCTAGCACTAAAGAAAGATTTTGATGCACCTCTGATGCTATGATCATGAACCATTGCATTATTTCTAAACATTCAGCCAATTTCTTCCTTCCTACCTAATTACCTGACAGATTTACTGCTTTTATCTCTATGTTTATGCAAAGAACAGATAACATTGATCATAAGAGTGGAAAAACTTCCCAGTAGTTCAAAGACTGAAGGGTTTAAAAATGTTTTTCCTATCTGAATAGTTTTTTCATCTCTCATGTGCACATATATAAAATTACCATTTTACAGGTATTCAGGTTGTACAATTAAATAAATATATTCTCTTTTGTATGCTATGAATGACAGTATTTAGACTACTTCCAAGGGTGTTAAGGATTAACCAGATGAGAATTGAGCTTCTTGTTATAGAAATTATTCTTTTTTTTCATCATGAAATCATAAAGTTATTGATTTATTAGAGAGGACCCAAGTAAGTTTTATGGTCCATTCTTTTATGTCAGGTAACACCAGAAGCATTCAAGTCACATTTAAGAGAATTTTATCTGACTGTAATTAAAAACATTCTATTGTGGAGATTTGTAGTCCTCCTTAAACAGTTTTCATCTATTGTCTTTATGATTATTTTCAATTTTTGTAGTGTTTTAGCTAAATCTTCTTACTGGCAAGTTAACAAAGTAGAACTTATGTGTTTCATATCCTTCTGCTTTGCAGGTGTATTTTCAATATTTTGGGACCTTCAGTGTGTTGTCCCTTCATCTTAATTTGTCCAGACTAATCAGGACTTTTTTGGTTTTGAGGGGTTTTGTGGTTTTTTTTGTCTAACCTCTCCTTATATATTTTTATTCTTTTTTTTTTTTTTTCCTGGAAAAGGTCTTGCAAACACTCCAGCAATTGATTCTCATCCTATCTGTGGATATCATCTTATTTCTGCTAAGAATACAGCTCCTTGTTTGTCTTTTGAGTTTCATTCTCTCATTGTATGATTTTCCAATTTTTCAAGATTACTTTAAATCTTAAGCTGGTCTTCCAAACTGCTGCTGATTTTCAAGTGCAGCATTAGTGTTCCCTTCATCTATAATGCTTAACTCAGTAATCCAGAAAAATATCAGGTAGCATGTTGATCATAATAGATCTGGAACATCTTTCTAGTTTGATGTTGAACCATTGATAATTACTATGAAAAGACAATTCTAGAAAACGGTTTATACCCTGAATATGGCTGTTTGAATAGATCAGATTTCCCTAGTTTGCTTGTAAATATCACACCAGAAAGTCGAAATCCTGATTTATATGGTCTGCAGATGGGTCATGGACATAAAGATGAGAACAAGAACAGTGTGACATGATTTCTTCCTGGCAAGTCCATGTTGACTGGTATATCATTTGCTACCTCCTGAGAGTAAACAACTCATTGTTTGCCTCTGCATTCTTTAGTTTCATATTTGTGCATTTGCTAGGTATTAATATTTCTTAGATGTAAAGATGAAGAATTTTTGCTTAGAAGTGGAGAGATGGAGCAGAATCATCTTTTTCTTTGAATATTTTTCCTGTTAATGGGATAACAGCTCTCATTATGAAGTTGCCATAGGACTTAGATGTTGCTGTGGCAGCATCTTCCTGTGTCAGTGTGAATACCTCATTGTTTACCCTTGTCTTCTGTGCATCATTTTCCCCAGTGGTTCTCATCCCATTGTGGTGCAGATTGGCTTAATCTACATTAAAGTTTAATCCTTTCTCTCCTCTACATTCGCTGTGTTTTCCCTGTGATTAAAGACAAACTTACGGTTTGTGTGGGCTTTCCTCAAATCAGGATGCGAGTTACAGTCGAACTGTCAGAAATAGGATGAGGTTATATGAACTGTAGCAGGATGCAGGGGATGAAGCTTCCCATGATTAAGGGAACCAGAACTAGTGGGAGATTGTCCATCCTGCTTTAAGTAAGGAAGTAAGTATAAATACATATGGTGAATTGACCTCGGTTTGCTACCAGGTACCCACCAAGCTGCTCTATCAGTTCCCCTTCTCAATGAGAGAGGGAAGAGAAACTTCTGAAAAGCTCCCCATGTGTTGAGGTAAGAAAAGGGACATCCTTACAAATTCTCAAGTTCCCAGGTCCAACTTCCCTCCCAACTGCTCTCCCTTCTCCCCACCAGTGGCACAGGGGGACTGGGAATGGAAGTTACAGCTTCGTTGCTACCAAGATTTTGCCAAGTAAACCCAACACAACACAATTTCTCACTTGCAGTATTCCGAGTGGAAGATTCTGATATCCCTGGTCATATGTCTTGTTCCAGACATAAGAGCCACTGGTTGCACTACATTGTTTACTTTTGCATCTTTTGGTAAGAAAACAGTCATTAGACAAAAAAAAACCAGTCTAATTACTGAAGTCTTAGGTCACGTAACTTCTTTTAAATGGACTAACATATTTAATCACATTTACAGGTCCTTCTTGACCCCAAATCAGTTCAATGACTTATCAATGGTGCTTCTGTTTCACACCAGAACTGCTGTTATTGTTGTTATCTGAAGGCTCTGTTGCATCTTGCAGAAATTTACCAACTTCTGTTTATTTGCCTAATGGCAGCTTTCTCTGCTGTAGTTTGTGATAAATAATATTCGTTAAGAAGCACTACATAAACAGCAGACAGTGGCTACTTGACTGTGTCCAAACAAGCTGATACTGTGATTAGCGAAAGCTGATGTAGTTTCATTGTCCTGAATGTTTCCATATGTATAAACCCTTAGCATGCTTAGCAAAAACAAAGTAGAATTACATCTTACTTAAAATAGAATTTGGACCAAATTAAAAGGCTTAGAAAGCTCTGAAGGCAATTAGGATATTTCGCATAATTGCTCTAGATGTGATTATGTTGATCAAATACTTTCTTTGGGAAATGCTGTGCTTTGTATTTATGTTTTGAATTTAATTCCATTGAGCAAGGTGCCTAGTTTTGATTAAAGATTTAATACCTCATTTCCTAATTCTGCTTTCTATATTAGAATATGAAGTCATGTAAGGCCTCCAAATATCCTGTGTGAATACTGTAGTGCTGCATATACTGTGCATGAAAGCACTGTAGTAATCATTATGTGTAAAAACAGCTACTGAGTGTGCACGGAAATAACTGCAGCTTGTATCACTTGGTTTGGACGACATGAAAACTGCTTGAAAATCTGCCTGTACACTTGAACTAACAAGATATGGGATGTATATACTGCATACACTTGTACTTATTCTCAGATTTCTGCATGACATGGGGTGAGTGCTGCCTGCGTAATGACAGGAAGACCAAAATTTCACAAACAATAATACACCCACAGTGTAGTTGCTGGGTGCCAAATACCTCTGGTGTCAGAAAGAGGAAGTTGTGAGACACAAGTGAGAGTCACACGAAATATTATGAAATATTCTTCACTGCTTTCTTAACACATTACCCCACAGAAATAAACCACTGAAGTGAGAAATGGTCATCATCAGGGTGAGGCAGTTACAAAAAATTCATCTGATTATGCCTTGACTGTACTATAAAACCATTTGGTAAAGCAAAGAGCTTGAGACAGTCTTGCAATTACTTGAATTAAAATTTCATTCCAGAAATTTAATTCTTTGGTATATGGGTTATTGTCTAATTTTTTCCCCCAGTTATGGGCACGAATGTGTTGACTATATGTTTGCCTCATTCTTCTATATTTTCAATAACAGATTTTTCCTCCTCTTCATCTTCCAGTCACAGAGCAACTTTCTCTCTTCCCATCTATTTTTGTTTGTTTGTTTAGAAACAGCACAGTTACTGATGAGGCAGAATATATCAATCACTAAATTTTGCATTTAGCATAAAGAAGATTTTGCCTCATCCTGTACCAATTCTCATAGTGTCTTCTGTACCTGTTTTCAGCTGTATTTGAGTTGTATGAAAGGGATAAGGACATTAACCCTCACTGAGATAAGAGAAAAATGGAGGATTTTCTGTTCTTTTCAGTTTTGTGCACAATATGCATTAGAGTACAAGACATCTGGCCCAAAATTCTGAAAGTTACTTTATACCACAGCTCATGGAGGGCTGCCCAAAGAGGATAATCACCACAGGCACATTTATGTAGGATCTGGATGCCAGAGAGTCTCAGGTCTGATACAGGTACAGAAAAACTCAGTCAGCAAACACAGAGCAACTCAGCATTGCACAGTCAGCAGAAAGTTGGAATGAGATCTTACCAATTGACACCACGATTACAGCGTGGCTCCTATGCCAGCTGTGCATAAAAAGATATATTTAACCAAACCACTGTGTCTTATGGCTCTCTTATGTACTGCTCTCAGGACCATGAGCATCCCAGTAGTGATACTAAACATAAGACTGTATGTATACAGTTGGTTATTTTTGAGGTTCAAAAGCCCAAGATAAACATTAACCTTTACCATGGGCTTGTACTGGACCAAGGTGGATTCTTGTTCTCCTGGCGTGAACCTTCAGGGCATCAACATACACCAGCTTTTCTGGTCACCACAACAGGGCTTAGAACCTCTTTTTAAAATAAATATGGATTAAAGTCTAGGGAGCAGGACACATAAGAGTAGATCATAGAATAATAGAAATCAGCAGGGTTGGAAGAGACCTGAGATCATCAAGTCCAACCCTTGATCCACTACCACCGTGGTTACTAGACCATGGCACTAAGTGCCACATCCAGTCTCATCTTAAAAACCTCCAGGGACGGAGAATCCACCGCTTCCCTGGCAGCCCATTCCAATGCCTGATTACCCTCTCTGTGAAGAAATTCTTTCTAATATCCAACCTAAACCTCCCCTGGCAGAGCTTAAGACCATGCCCTCTTGCCTTACTGATAGCTGTCTGGGAGAAGAGACCAACCCCCACCTGGCTACAACCTCCTTTCAGGGAGTTGTAGAGTGAGGAGGTCTCCCCTGAGCTTCCTCTTCTCCAGGCTGAACATCCCCAGCTCCCTCAGCCTCTCCTTATAGGACTTGTGCTCAAGTCCCTTCACCAGGCTTGTTGCCCTCCTCTGGACCTGCTCCAGCACCTCAATGTCCTTCCTGAACTGAGGGGCCCAGAACTGGACACAGCACTCCAGGTGTGGCCTCACCAGCACTGAGTACAGAGGAAGAATCACTTCCCTGGACCTGTTGGCCACACTGTTCCTGATCCAGGCCAGGATGCCATTGGCCTTCTTGGCCACCTGGGCACACTGCTGGCTCATGTTCAGCTTCCTGTCAATCCAAACTCCCAGGTCCTTTTCTGCCTGGCTGCTCTCCAGCCACTCTGTCCCCAGCCTGTAGTGCTGCAGGGGGTTGTTGTGGCCAAAGTGCAGGACCCGGCACTTGGCCTTGTTGAACCTCATCCCACTGGAATCAACTCCAGCCTGTCCAGGTCCCTCTGCAGAGCCCTCCTGCCTTCCAGCTGATCAACACTCTCCCCCAACTTCGTATCATCTGCAAATTTGCTGATGGTGGACTCAATCCCCTCATCCAGATCATCAATAAAGATATTAAACAGAACTGGGCCCAACACTGATCCCTGGGGGACACCACTAGTGACCAGCTGCCGACTGGATGCAGCACCGTTCACCACCACTCTCTGGGCCCGGCCCTCCAGCCAGTTCCTAACCCAGCACAGAGTGCCCCTGTCCAAGCCATGGGCTGCAGCTTTTCCAGGAGTGTGCTGTGGGAGATGGTGTCAGAGGCTTTGCTGAAGTCCAGGTAGACACATCCACAGCCTTCCCCTCATCCACCAGGTGGGTCACCTGATCATAAAAGGAGATCAGGTTGGTCAGACAGGACCTGCCCTTCCTAAAGCCGTGTTGGCTGGGTCTGATCCCTTGTCCATCCTATAGGTGCTGTGTGATTGCACTTAGGATGATCTGCTCCATAACCTTGCCAGGCACTGAGGTCAGGCTGACAGGCCTGTAGTTTCCCAAGTCCTCCTTCCAGCCCTTTTTGTGGATGGGTGTGACATCTGCCAACTTCCAGTCATCTGGGACCTCCCCAGTGAGCCAGGACTGTTGGTAGATGATGAAGAGTGGCTTGGTGAGCTCTTCCACCAGGTCCCTCATCACCCTTGGGTGGATCCCATCTGGTCCCATAGACTTGTGGGGATCCAAGTGACTCAGCAGGTCTCTAACCGTTTCCTCCTGGATTACAGGGGGGCTGTTCAGATTCTTGTCTCTTTCTACAAGCTCCAGGAGCCAGCTGTCCTCAGAATAACCTGTCTTACTGTTGAAAACTGAGGCAAAGAAGGTGTTAAATACCTCAAGGTATTTAAGGTTTTCCTTGCCCCTCCTTTTTCTATTGATGTACCTGTAGAAAGACTTTTTGTTATCCTTAACGGAAGTGGCAAGATTGAGTTCAAATCTTCTCTCTAATTTTCTTTCTACATGACCTAATTGTATTCCTAAACTCTTCATGAATAGCCAGCCCTGTTTTCCATAATCAGTAAGCTCTCTTTTTTGCCCTAATTTCCTTCAGATGCCTGTTGCATGTGTGAATATAGTATGAATTTAGAAACCGGTACATCTGTAAACACAAAACCTCGCAAGAGGGACAAGAGGAGACATAGTAGTAGGTTTCCACTCTGAAGCTGTGTCATGTAACCAAGCACATTTATAAGTTGAATGTGTTGCTCTATATACTGCTAAAACAAACAAAATTTTGCAGAGACAGTCTACGGGAACAAGTTAAGCCAGTAGAAGCTGCATTCAGTTAATTAGGATCAAAAAGGAGTGGTTTGGCCTTGAATGGTGTTTTTGATAAAGAGAGTGCTGTTTCTCAAAGTGGAAAACCACTTTGAACGGTCTGCATGACAGTGTGTGTTTTTCTCTTGTGGCTGAACACATCCACCACATGATGTGAGGTGAATGTGTGGAATCAAGGCACTGGCTTAGGACACTCCTGGGAATTTTGGCTAACTAAAAGACAAATACCAAGTGCTGTTTACAAAGGAACCCTGATAAAAGAGGAATGCCAGAAAGATAGGTGGACAAGTCCCAAAATCGAACTCTGCAGCCTCCTTTCTGTCAGTGCTCATATTTGCCATAACATATTAATTATTATTATCTGTTATAAAATGAGCCCTTCAAAGTTCCCCTTCCTGCCTGAGCAATGGCAGTCACTGGACTGCATGGGGACACTGCAAAGGTCTTTAATCTGCTTTAAGAACATCACTGCAGTCCCTGGTTGTGCTGAAGCAGTTTTATTTTCTGCATCATTTGCTGTGGTTAACAGGCCCCACGCTCCACCCACCTGACATTAAAAATAAGAAGCTTTCCTTGCTGACCCAGAGCTGAATCTCAGGTACTCTGCCAAGGCATTCACCCCCAATCAAACAGAATGTCCTTTTAAGAACAATAAATGCTTCTTTTTCTTCCTCCATCAGCATGTCATACTCGGAGGGGAAAAAAAACCAACAGTTTTTTTCTGAGGAAAGTTAATGTTTCTGCCTGTCAGCCTAGAAGGTGACTCTTTAAAAGTTATATTAATCCCTTTTAAAGCTCCTGTAATGGGACAAAAGCCAAGCAATAAAAACACCAAAGCCTATGTTTCCTGGTCTCTGCTAAACACCCACAGCTCTAGAGGTCTTATAAATGTCTTATTGAAACATGCTGAAGGAGGAAAAAATGTCAAATGAGCCACATATAATTTATTACTGAAGGTATTATTTGAGATTTCTTTTGTGGTTTGCCTATCATATTTCTGGTTTAGCTGGCCCTTGCCTCTAAAGTAATTTAAAATCATTCTGTGACATTGAGTGGTTTTGTTTGTTTCACTGTAGAAAAGCATTTATTTGGAATTTAATTCTAACCTTTAAATAAAAGGTGCTTTAAAAGGAGGTACTTTCTTCAATTGAGGGCAATGCAAATTTTTTTTAGAATTTATTTTGATCTGATAATATATGTCTTTTTTTGACTGTGTTTCTGGGAGAGTGAGTTAATTATCTCCATCTCAAAAAAACAAAACTTAAGAATAGGTCTGCTTCATTTCTCTGGTATAAATGAAATTATATATGGGTGGACACTTCTTTTTTTTTTTAATTTTTCTGACTTACAATAAAAAAAATGGATGCTCTTACATCCAAAAAATGGATGTTCTATTCAGGGTGCTGCAAGGAAAAATTCAGGATTTAAAATGAAAAGCTCTTAAATATCCTCCTAAGGATAAATCCAGATTCATATTTTCTGCAAGTCTAAGTCTCTGATAGTGCAAGTCAGCATCCCACAATAGTGTCAGCACAGCTAATGATTGTTTGGCCGCTGGCTTTCAAGATTCCTTCCATTCTTGAAATTTCTCTTTGGCTTTGCATTCTGAAATGAAACAAAGTGAAATGTTAGAAGGGCAATTTCAGAAAAGAAAAAAAAAAAAAGAAAAGGTGTAGTTAGTATAGATTATTGAACAAAGTGTTTGTCTGCTGGCTATTCTAATTCCAACCAGCCAAAAATCTACATTAAAATATGGGCACTACCATTATGAAAAGTCATTCTCCTCTCCTTTGCATTCTCCTCCCTCAAATATCTATATGACAAGAAGCAAGAAATTTGTGCAAGCTGGCAATATCTTCTTTCCCTAGTCAATAAGATTATTTGAAATAATAGTATCTTGAATTCCATTGTTCACAATTTAATTAAAAACAAGAAAATCCTGCCTGCAGCTATTCAATTCCTTACATTTTGGCACCTTTTGGAGTTTGGTCTACAGTGCTCGGTTTGACTTAAGTTACTGTTTATAATTTTTGAAAGATAGTGCAGATCAAAAAGCCACTGTCTCCAGGACTAATAGTTCATTTCTGCTCCCGTGTGACAGAAATAATAATAAAAAAGAAACAAAGGCAATTAAATACAAAAAATTAGGTTTTAGGCAGGGCTTTAGGCTTTGTTTTTTTGGTAGTTGAGTTTTTATAGTGGTGCTGTGGTTTTTTTCTTCCTTAGTAGAGTTATTCCCAGTATCTCTTTGGCTTCCTTTTGCTTCATTCTTTCTGGTGGGTCTAGAATTTAAATCAAAGCAGGTCATCAACACATGAAAATTCAGAGTTAAAAAATTGCCCTAGTTCCTGCAATTGTCCAAGAAAATATCCTCTCTCCTTCTCATGGATGCAACATTTATTCATTCCTGTGCATCCACACTTTTGGGATCGGGCAACGAAGTGATGATCTGTTCATGATGTTCTTTGGAAATGGTTCCTGCAGGCACAACTTCTCTACATTGGCCACACACAGTTCATGAAAACAGGATGGATTTTATTGTTATTTTTATTATTATTATCATAATCATCATTGTTGTTATTATTATTATCAATGCTGTTGTTAATTTTTATATTATTTTATTTTATTTTATTGTTATTCTCCTAGCAATTTGTGCTGCTCCTCTGCTGGAAGCACCAGAAACAAACAGCCCCCTCTTGCCAAGGATTCCAGCTCCTCTTTCCATTCCCACACCAGCTTTTCTTTCCCAAACAGCAGAAACTTGGCCTCAGCTGGAGCAGACTCTTACCTTTGGGACAAGAAAATTCAATTTTCCATGCACTGTTGAAAATCTACAAGTTCACTCTGGATGAGCACATTTCAGCTGCAGTTATTATTTTGACAAGGGCACACAGCAGAAGCCCTGTCAGGAATTACACTGAAACAAATCTCAGCAGGGCTTTTCCATCATCAACATCAAATTAACTCATCATCATCCTTGCAAATGAACACCAAAAGAAAATGAGACATATAGCAGTTCCTCACTCAGTTTGTAGATTTTTAAGACTGTATTTCAGCAGTTACTAATACAGAATGAAGACCAAAGACAAATTGCTTTAAACATGTATGTTCTGAAAACCAAAGTTCCATTAATAGGAATGTAAAGCAGATCCTGCTTTACTCTCTGTGTGTACAGTTTGAGCCATTATGTTATGCATAGTGTAATAATTGAATAATTATCTAACAAGGAATAATATCAGTGTTGTCAGAACAATACCATGCTCTAGACAAGCACAAAAGAGATATGAAACTATATGATAAAAATTCTAATATTAACTATAAAATTCAGTTAGGCCTTTAGTCAAGCACTTCTGCAACCACAGCAGTACCTTATTTGTTGTTATTTGGTATTCATATCAGAGATTTACTGCTGAACTATAAGAACTAGGAACTCTCTAAATCCATAATTATTAAAATGTTGTTTTGAGACTTCTGTGCAATATTATTATACATACACACTTCCATACAGTGACAAAGTATGTTAGCAAAGTAAATCTAAATAATGGTGCTTTATAAAGCATCTTTTGGAGGGAAGTGATCAGCCAGGGCATCAGAAGGAAAAGCTGCATGACAACTCCAGTAACAACTTTGGAGGATACTTCTGGTGTGCATATTACAAATTGAATGCCACCGTTTAAGTTTCGACTTTTATCTGGTAGAATTAACATTGGCTATTCAGAATTTAGTGTGTATCTCTATGTTAGCTAGAGACACACACACAGTAATGGAACTGACACATTGGTTCTGTTGTTATTTTAAACAATCAAATCTGTTTCACCTTTTATTATAGAGGAACTGATGGAATGCAATAGGCATATTGTTTCCACAAAACGGTTTTGGGGAGCCCAGGTCAATTTATGAGTCACACTCAATTTATGTCAGAGCAGTCTGATGACATGAGCACTGAAGTCACGTCTTACAGGAGTGTGTTTCAAATACAATCTTATTTACCCTCAATATTATACACATATTTACTATTCATTCCATGAATATCTCTATGGCTTTGGAATCTGAAAACTATGTGCAAGGTGACAGAAGTACTGAAGATAAAACCTAAAATATTTAGGACAAAGCAGGAGTACAGAGAAGAAGTGGATCACAGGGAGTAAAATGACCGATCATCTCTCACAAGTCATTGACCATCAGATGTGCACAGCAGGTTGAACCACTAGGCTATTGCAGTGCTGGCATTTGAATGGCCAAATCCAAGCAATTGCCCAGCTCCTAGGGTGGAGGTTGTGTCCATCAAGAACTGCCCTGACCCTCTGCAGGCCTACATATACATATATATGTCAATTGATACTGTGTTGATCTGTTGACAAATATGAAAGTGAGGCCAAATTTTTCTTTAATCTTTGGCCAATGACTTGGCTACTAGAGGAAATGCCTACAAATTCAAAGGCTTGGGAGGAATGAGAGGTGTCTAGATATCTCAGAGCAAATGACTCCTGAGACACATTTACCTCATAGGAAAAAAAAGATCTAGTTTACGTCCTACTCAGTCTGAGTTAAATTATGAATTCCAGTGAACAAAATGAGGTAACACTCCTGCAATAGTATCTGGGTGAAACATCAGCGAAAGCTTTTCCTTTTATTCCTCTACCACTTTGTTCTCACTAGGCAAGAAACAGTTCCTAGGGTGCTTTATCATATGTAAATTTCCCTTCAGTGCAAGGCTCATCACTTCATAAACAATGCAGTAGCAGGTAGTCTGGTTACAATAAAAGGATATTGCTGAAATTGCATCACATCATTCTTCTACCTCAATTTTACAGTAGAAAAGACTGGTTAATGATGTAAAATGTGAGTGTTGTAATTCAATATTAGTACAGTTATTTTTGCAATCATTGTTAATAAATTCATTGCAAAACAATTCACATTTTTCTCCTCTGGAAAAAATACAGCGTATGTGTGCTAAATGACTAAAATAAAGTCATACTAATTTTAACTGGAAACTGCAGGTAATAATAGTATGTTATGAAAATATGTCCATAAACAATTTAATTACAGGTACAAGTCGAAATGATAACTTTGTGCCACTGTCACAAAGACCATAAAATACTTACAGAATGAGTAATTTGAACCTAGTAATTCAAGTGGCAGTTGGAGAAGCACTGGTCCCCTTTCTGGATCATACACATGATTTCAGTGGGCTCTTTTGCAAAGAGTTAATGCTTTTATTCAGATTTAATAGATCTTGCTTTGTTTGTAACATGTCAAGACAAGGCGATTACTTAGTTACACATATACATGTCTTGTTCCCATACTAAATCAAAAATCAAAATAATCTTCTAAAACAATTTGGTAAAAATTAATTTTCAAAATTACATTGATTTTTGAAGCAAATGCAGAGACTGACTGGTGTTCAGAAGAACAGCAGATGGAATGTGTCAGGCAGAGGTACAAAACCCGGTAGCTCTAGTGAAATCTGTGGTAGTATGTCTGAAGAGTAAAGCAGTCTTCATTTGGAATGAAAGTTGAAGAATTTAGTACTTAAATAGCTGCTATAGCCCATAGATTTGTCTCCAGCTCCTGCACTGCAAATTAAACTACAGACTGGAGTGACAAAGACAAGATAATTATCTCCACTAACTTTTAACAGGAGTAGTTATCAGTGTCAGTCTTACTGTCCTCCTTTGTGCTTCAGTTATTCGTAATGAAGGTGTAGCAGGAAAAAAATAAAAAGGAACTTTTTACACATTTACCTTTCACAGTCAAGCTTTCACAAAGTCCTTTAAAAAGTGATGAATGCAACACTGACAACATGACTTCTCTAAATGCAAACAGTGTGCCAGTTATATCCAAAACAGTTGGTCCCAGTCAGATTCAGGCTGGGAGGCTGTTGTGTAGGGGCAGCAGACTGAACAGTCATTGCTTAGCTGGATTGTAAGTTGCTTCACCTGCCCACTGGTTTCTCCAGCTGCCAAGAAAGGAACAGCACTGACCTTGCAAGATCAAGCAAGTTCCTTGTTTATTATTATTCAGAATCTCAATGGTTTGGTGGAAGGTACCTTAAGGACCATCTTGTTCCACTCCCTTCAACTATCCCAGGTTGCTCCAAGCCCCATCCAACCCAGCTTTGGACACTTCCAGGGATGGGGCAGCCACAGCTTCTCTGGGCAGCCTGTGCCAGGGCCTCACCACTCTCACAGGGAACAATTTTTTTCTTTAATATTCTGCCTAACCCTGCCCTCTGTCAGTGTGAAACCACTCCTCTCTTGTCCTATCACTCCATGTCCTTGTAAAAATTGCCTCTCCAGCTCTTCAGCTCTCTTGGAGCCCTGTTTTACACCTGAATATAAGACTTTTCCTAAATTCTAACAGCTCCTTGCTGATTTAAAAAAAAAAAAAAAAAAAAACAACTAAACAATAGGCACAAAACACTTTTGTGAGAAATATATGAGGATGTGCTCTGCAAGGTTTCTAGCTTTTGTTACAGTAGTTCTGGCAATATTACTTTTTCTTTAGATTTAAAGGGAGGTAATTCTAAAGGTTATTATTCTGAAGGATATTGAGTTACGATAAGATTCTCCTCAATTTTATGCATTTCTGATCATAATAATGCCTTTCATTCTCCAAACCTTGCATTCAGAAGACAGTTATGATGGTGCAAAAGTACTTTTTTCTCTAGTCTTGTTCTGAATTCACACCTAACACTACTCTCACACCAACACAGATGCCCTAAAGTTTAAAGAAAAGGTTCAAGTGCCAATTTTAAGAAAGACAGAGTCCTTCCTGCTACTATTCATAAGGGCTCTCAGAGTTAATGTAAATGAAAATCAAGTTTCAAATATTACTTCTGCTTCCTATTCTTTTATCTTGGATCGCTCGCTAACAGAATTAAGTGTCTTAAATGAGATTTTGAGCTAACACAAAAATGGAAACATTAATTGCCCACTTTGTCTTCAATTCTGTGAAGGCAAGTGTTGACTTATGGCTGCACACTAGCATGAAAAAGGACAAACATTATAATTAAAACCAATATCATGACAACACTGGAAAATTATACCTTGTTTATAGTCTGGAATCTCATGATGTTAAAGTGTACTTCCATTTTGAAGAAGCTCTCCTCAGACTTGGTCATCAAGTTACAGCAGCAAATTGACTTTGATAATTACACATAACAAGGCTACACAATGTAACACAGGTAATGAGATTTTAATTCACCAATTCATCTTGTGAATGAGTACAAGGAGTAGCAATCAGCCTCCACATGCCTTTACACACTTCTAGTGCTAGTTATACCCTGAATGTGTGTTAGCCCACCTGCAGAGCCATTATTTTTGAAGTCCCATTAGGAAGACAGGTTTTGCTCTCATTTCAGGGACCTATTACAAAATTCATTCAGAAAAAAGATTACTTATATCTTTTTAATAGTTTGCCTGTCTAAAGAACAACACAAGGAGACACAAGTTATCTTACTGTGCCTTTCCCTTTGCTGGGAGTAGGGAGGGAGGGAGGGAAGGCAGAGATTGCACAGGGAAGGATGGTTTTCATTGCTGGTACATACTTTGCTATAAACAAGAATCCACTTCCAAAAACCACCAATCTGACTGTTTAAAAAACATAAAGAAATTGCAACTTTTAAACTTTTATCCTCTACATCACCTCCTTTCTACATTAGCGATATAAACCCACAGGCTGTAGAAAAAAAGTAGGTTTGTAGCTACAAGTCATATGGACATATCAAAGGCATAACACGATCTAGAGCATCTAATCTTGGTATCCAATGACCATTGGCTTTTATGTATGGAATGAAGCAGCCTATGTGAAACAAGTGCTCTTGTTTCTGTGCAGTTAATGGGCAGGAGAGGAACCTTTAAAGATCTCCACCGAGAGAAAAACTCTCCAATCTGGATATCATTGCAGTTCAGAGGTTTACACTACCCCGGACACATCCATGGCTAGTTGGTCTCCTCAGGCCCTTCCCTTACAAAGCACCTTTCCTGCTTCATTAGGGCTCAGAATATTCACAAACAACATATTTACATAATTTAACATCCATAGTGTCTTGGACTGTGCATGATCATATTGCTTAAGAGGTTATACACTCGAAATATAAACCACAATGACAGGCAACTATTTATTTTTTGAAAGCTAATTTCCTGGTACTTTTAGGAAGAGCTGGGCTTAAGCAAGAAGTCCAGCTCTGCAGAAAATGCCTAAATTTCAGTAATCTACTTTCAATCCAAAATTAAAATGTTCAGTGAGGAAACTATGTCAATCAAGATCTGGATCTGTTTCCTGGATTGGAGTAAACAAACGTCACTAAAATGTGTAGGAATTTATGATGTAAGATATGTCCCAAACCAATATATCTTCAAACAAATAAAAAGGAAAATCAGGTTCATAAAAGCTGTAAAGAAATGTTTCTGCAGTTCCAGTATGTGCTATTTTTATTTGTTTTTACAAATGAAAATTTCTCAAGTTCCAAAAAATATAATTTTTGGTGAAAACACACTTTCCATTTGAACATTTCCAGCTGATATACTTTGATATAGTTTTCGATAAATAAGCTGGCAATAGTGGTCTTTAGCTTGGTGGTATCTCAAAAAATAAGTTTATATAATGCAAAGAATTATTCCAGGTTTAAAGATTTGAAACTAGCTTGTTCTCCGAACTTCAGGACATTGGTGGGTTTGGTTTTGTTTTTAATAAAAAACTAGATTTTGTCATGGTATTAGATACAAAGCTTTTTTTTTATTAAATAATTCAGTAGCTCTATTTTAGACCTTTTTACCACTGGTTTACAAGCTTTTAACTATAACTGATTGAATCGGAAATTTGTCTATCTTTGTATCTGCCATCATAATATAATATACTCTATTTTTCATCTACAAATGATCTGGGGAACTCACACTTGCTTTGTGCTACAGTTTAAATCCCTTGGCTTCAGAATGATATGTTTGTGTTTCAAAGAAATTTTCTTTTGGTGAGACTCTTGTTATTCAAATATATTCTGTCAATTCAGTAACAGCTTGGGAAAATGAGATAAATTAAAAAATAGCTTGTAAATACTCAGCACAGACTCAGTAGTGTTTAGCAGTTTAATTTTTTCAAGCCTTTCTTAACTGAGTGTGGTTTAATCCCTCACAATCACTATTGCCAGACGTCTGTTATTGCCACTGAAAGGCAGATTACAATGAATCCTTGCCACGACCCGGGGGGATAGGAAAGGGATCGGGCACTGCAATAAGGGTTCAAGACACAATAGAGGTCTCGTGAGGCAATGCCAACTTTATTAAGGTGAGCAGGGACTTAAATAGGGTAGGTCTGAGGGGAGGATTCAGAACTGGGGAGGAGCAAGGGATTGACATCTCAGGAAAGAGAGGGATTGGGTAACCGGGTAATAAAGGGAGGAGTTTAGGTGTCTCCGGGGGAAAGGGCCAATAACAGCTGCCTCTGCACTGCAGCAAACTCCAACCAATCACAGGCAGAGGAGCGGGAAAACAGGGAAAAAGGCGGGAAAACTCTGAGGGAAGGATGAAGACAATATGGAGGATGAAAATTCAAAAAACAACAACTGGGGTACAAACAACAGTATAACAACACAACAGCAACTGGGGAATAACTGGGGTTAACTGTCCATTCCATAGTAGTGTCCAATCCGGTATTTTGGTGTAAAGTCCAATGAGGTAGAGCCATGTCCAGTGTAAAGGATGTTATTCAGGGCTATAAATTTTTCTCCAGGCTTGGAATTCGTCCCACTCCGCCCTGTGTTCCCCAACAAATCCTCTGGAAATGCTTTCCTGAAATGAAAGTAGATGTGATGAATCAGATCATATAAGAGACTCAGAGAATATATTCTAAGAAACAAAAAAGTTTAATTACAGGGAGGGAAGACACTGATGTCTATGGAGGAACAAAACTAGAGTTGGGGATAGACCAAGGGGTGAAATGAAGGGATTGGAGGGGATGAAAGGAAACACCAGAAAACCTAAAAAAAAAGTGCAAGTCCCTGTATATTGGTCACTGTCTTATTTTCTCTGATTCCTTTTGCTTTCTTCACTTGCTCTGTCCTGCTCACTAGGGTGAGGGAAGGGCACTTGCCAAGGGATTGTGAAATAAACAACTGCCAAACTGTCTCATCTGGGAAACAGCACTACCCATTTCACACTTGCCTTCGAGAAAAACTTCTGCACCACCAGCTAATCATGATTACAGTGTGAAAAGCATTCTACATCATTAATTATCCCAACTAAAATTATATTAATGGGACACCTCGTGCTGTTGGCTGCATAGATCTTGCAAAGTGTTGAGCCACAAGGATGGATGCCAAGAGAAGTCATCTACAGTCCATCTTGTAAATTTCCAACCTGCAGTGGAAGGGTTGGGAAACCCGGTCACCCGCTTGCCTGAAGTTCTTTCTTGGAAATCCCTGAAAAATAACTGCTAGCCTCAAGAAAATAGGCTTTTTTTTGGCCAAAGTTTGGAGTATTTTGGGTAACAAAATTATCTTACGCCTGTTTAGAGTCATATTCCTAGTTACTTGGTTGTTAATAGGTATATCCTGTAAAATCTTTGAATTTAAAGTACAGATTAGCCAGAAGAACAGTGAACTAAGAGCCTAATCTCATTATTAAACTTACAGTACTATAAGGTCAAGTTCTAATTTTCAGCAAATACTTTATGTACATTCTTTATGAAACAAAAAATTTCTTTTAAAATAATTCATTAAAGGGGTAGTAAAAATGCAAAAACTCCTGACAAAACATGACTATAAACTCATAAAGTAGATTCCAAATTATTTTGCAAAAAGAGTACTGTAAAATTTTTTTTTAAAATGTTTATTTACAGGGAAAACTGTTAACAAATTGGTGTTTGTTATCTGTGTTTCTGCTTGTTTTCAACTCATGACTCTTCTGGTGGACAGTACTGCCTAATGAATTTAAACAGCTGCCAACTGTGAATTGAGATGCAGTTTTTTCACAGGTTTGACAAGGTAAATATCATTTAACCTGCCAGGGGCATATAAATCATAACATATCACACTATATTAAACTCTCTAATTTCCAGAGAAGTTTTTTAAGTGGTGAAACAAAGAACACAATAAAAGCATTGTGGAAATGGCAATCACCTTTTTTTTAGAGATGTACATCAACAAATATAAATTACAACAAATATAAATATAATATCTAGTTCCTTATGAGCTGTTCCACGGGCCTCAAATCAGAAAATCTAAAACCTTCAGAGTTAAAAGTATGACCAACAGATTTATCAACATGCTAATTGTATTAGGCCTTCATTTCTAGCCTAGTTTTCTACCAGTTTTGTTCTCCTATTTTTATGGCATTACTTTTAAAATGTGAACAAAGGAGGGTTCATTAAACCTCTCAATATAAAAACTCTTCAGAGCTAGAAATATTTTATGTATTGACAACCAACACAAGAACAAATACCTAGAAAAAGATTAACAACATCCCAGCATGACCCTGTCCTCAAATTCATCCTCTGCAATAAACAACTCTTTGTGAGCCCCAGTTTCTCTTGAGCTGCTTGAGGAAAAAGCTCAAAGAATTAGTTCAATGTGGAAAATTCAGGAAGAGAAATCCTTTTGGAGGAATGGGGAACCAGCAGAGAGATAAGGAAAGAATAGCTCAGAGTTCAGAGAGTCTTGAAAATGCTGGTCCTTGAGTCAGCACTGTTTAGAAGGGGAGACAGAGACAGGGAGCACATACCTCAAATGGACTAAAATATTACAGCCCTGGAAAAGCAGAAACTTCTCTATTGGTGTATGATTTCAGCCTCTTTGGACAGCAGTGGAAGGCCTATGTACAACTTGAAGAAAGAATGACAGAATAAAGAGCTTGGATATTTAGAAGATAAGCTACAATTACTTTTCTGATTATTATTTATCTGTTGATATTGGAATAAAAACTACAGTAACTTGAGCAAAAGCAGTAAAAATTGGAGTGGAATAAAAATAATTCCATCTAAACTCTGCTATTTTCCCATAATATTCAGCCTATGTTTTCTGTCTAATTTTGTCCGATTATAAATAATCAAATTCTCTAATATAAGCAACTGGTTCCACTCCCTTAATGAATTACTTTTCACAAAAACACATATTCCTTCCTTATATTCCTAGTTACCTTTTGCCATGAGTACATATTTTAAGCTATTAAATTTTAGCTTGATTGATATTTTTCCTTCCTGAAGCAGGAAGGAAGGCTCAGGAACTTAAATCAAAATCAGGCAGAAAGTGGAGCAGGAAAAAAACCCACCCAAAACCCAATCAACCAACCAAACGAACAAATAAAAAAAAACCCCAAGAAATAAAAGGTAAAAAAAATATTTTTCATTCACTTTGTCTGTCATAACTGGCTAGACTGTATACAACATTTCTGTGCTTTCTTCCCCCAAGAAAACTTGCAGAATTTATCAGCCTTGAAAGAGACTGTGATTGCTAATCCTTCCCTGCATTTCCTAAAATTCTGAATAAACTTCGTTGTGAAGAGATAAGTACAGCAGAAAGAGAAAAAAATTATGTTATTTTTCCCATTTCTTGACTTGATGCCATTGCCATTGAGGATCACACACATATTCTGATTCTTTTCCTATATCATAGCTGGTATCACAAACCAAATGTGCACATGTGCTTCTAAAGGTTCAGTCAGCCAGGAAAGAGAGAATTTAGTGTTTCCTGTGTGCAATACTTACATGGGAAACTCAATATGAACTTTTAGTTCCTTTCTATTCTCCTTCTTTTTTCAGCCTCAACACAATGTCAGAAAAATAGGGACTAAGATTTCAGAGTAGTGTTGGAAGGGGTGGGAAAAAGTTGCACATTAAAAGGGGGAGTTTCTTTTTCTTGAATTCTACTGCTGAGCTGTTTCCTGAAGCCTGAAAATTTTCCTTGGTGAGTTTGAGGAAATTAAATAATAGCCAGATACACATCCTTTCTTCTCTGCAGCAGCTAGTAATAGTAATAGATACTAGATAATAGTAATTCATGATTCGGTAAGGTCGGACACTAAAAGCACTGTGTGTCTGCTGCAGGCTCTGAGGTTTCAGGAGAAATAAACATGAAATGCAGTCTTCTCTTGCAGAGCGGTTGATAAACATGGTCATGCAAGGACCTTTTCACATCTTGATTTTCTGTCAAATCATAAACCATTCCTTTAAATTTTCTTCAGCTCTATAATCCTAAAAACTTTATATAAAACAACATTGAGTTAGTTTAATTCTTCTCAAAGATGGCAGAGCAGGAAACCTGCTGAAAATACAATGAAAGCTCTTCCAAGGATTCTCATGGTTATTTATAGAGTTGCTTCTGAACTATCTGCATCATAGACTACTGTAAATTTTTACAAAGGCTTCTGCAAAGGGGTGAATTTTTAAAAATTGACTTATTCATTATTTAAACTGTAGCTGATCTTCTTAGTTGTTCAATATTTGATTTACTTGTAGGCAATTTGGAAAAGACCACTTTTTTCCTGGGAAAAATATGTTCCAAAATATTTAAATAATTAAATTCCATTCTAAATAAGTAAATTAATAAATGCACACATAAATAAATAAATCCTTCTGCTCTTTATCTCACATTCTGTTTTTCAGCTAAGGGATAGAATTAGAGGACTATTGGTAATGTTGATGGGAAAAAAATGTCCTAAATTGAATTATCAGAGCAATGGGGATGTATAAAAACACTGAAAAAAGGTCTCCAACACAAAACAATAATAGCATTCAAATCTTAGTGCTTCCTATGGGTGAAGAGAAAAAGTGTTGAGGTTTTCCACCTTGGAAAGTAATGGACCTTAGTTATAGACTTTTCAGAAGGTTATTAACAGTTCTCTGTAGCGCTTGGAGGTTTTTATGCTTAGGTACCTGTATTCTTGCTGATGTGGAGGATTTGAGGCTGCAGACTGAGACATGAACATTAATGAGGTTGACTCGGGATTACGCTCCTCATCCCGTGTCTGTCAGTGACACCAGGTCAAACTTAACTCCACGAGGAGTTTCAAGGAGGTGAAGGAACTGTTCCAAAGGTGCAGGGTTGCTTCAGGATGTATAAATGTCAGAATATATACTTGTAAGGTAATCATTTATGGTGGCAATGAAAGTTTTTCCTTCAATCTGAGAAGGTGATGAGTAATCAAAAAGGATGGACAGGTAGTATAAATCTCCCAATATATGCCACTATCTTATCTCTTTTTCATGTCTTATTAAGGGTATTGCCTACAAATGGCTGTCTGGATTTCTCTTAGTTACTAGCGCAGTTAGAATTCAGTGGTATCCTAGAAGCTTTACAGCCTGGTTTCTTGCACGCTACAAAAATGTTCCTCATCAAAATTCAGTTTGTTCTTGTCCTCCCCAAGCTTCAATCTGATCTAGAGAGTGTTGCTTGAACTCTGCTTGATTTATTATCCTTTCCACTTTTGCTCATTATCACTAGGTAACCTAATTTACCAGAGCTCAGGTATCCTTTTCATGCTGATTAAAAGCATCTCTCTCTCTCTGCTTGATACAGACCCGTTTCCTTCTAGTTGAAAAAAAGTGATGATCCTGTTTGTCACTTCTCTTTGTTTGAATGTATAGCTAAACCTTCTTGCAGAAGCCCCATTTTTACCTTACTCTTGTCCCTTGTTAGTATCCACTGAGTATTAATCAAAGTTGACTAGTTGTTGCTGTGATTTAACAAAGGAGGCAGCTAAACACCACACAGCTGTTTGTTCACTTCCCCCTCTTCGCTCTCTCTGAGTGAGAGAATCAGGAAAAGGTAAAACACATGGGTTGATATAAGACCAGTTAATTAGGAAAAAAATGGGGGGAAAATAATAATAATAATAATGATTAAATAATGCAGTGGTGCACTCTTGCTTATCACTCCCTGGTTGGTCAGTTGCCAAGCACTGAACACTCACCCCAGCTCACTCAGGTTTTTTGTTCAGCATAGAATCCCAGGATGGTTTTGGTTGGAAGGGACCTTAAAAATCATCTCATTCCACCCATGGCCATGGGCAGGGACACCTTCCACTATTCCATGTTTCTCCAAGCCCCATTCAACCTGGCTCTGGACACTTCAAGAGATGGGGCAGCCATAGGTTATCTAGGAAACCTGTTCCAGGTCTTCACCCCATCACAGGGAGGAATTTCTTCCAAATATCCCATCTAACCCTGCCGTCAGTGAGAAGTCACTTTCCCTTGCCCTGTCCCTGCAGGCCCTTGTCGAAAGTCCCTCTCCAGCTCTCTTGGAGATCTCTTAGGTTCTCCATGATGCCATAAATCTGGGATACCCCCGAGTCAGTTGGGGTCACCTGTACCAGCTGTGCCCCCTCCCAGCTCCTCATGCACCCTCATCCTGTTGCTGGTGGGGTGTTGAAGGAGCAGAAAGGCCCCTAACTCTTTGTGAAAGTGCAACAATAGCTAAATCGCCAGTGTGTAACCAATATTATTCCCATCCTAAAACCAAAACACAATGCCATCTGCGTACCAGCTACTAGGAAGAAAATTATCTCAACCAAACCAGAATGCACACCAGTTTGAAATATTGTCATATAACCCACTGTTTGTTACAAATTACAGGCTAAAAAGATGAATTCTCCAGCAATATTTTCTGATATTAGGTACTTTCCCCTATTTTGCAACAGCCCATCTCAATCCATCAGATCTGATAAGTTCCTCCAAAAAGCTATTGCTGGTCAAATATCTTTACATTATTTTCCTGCATGTCACTTGGAATGGTTCCCAAGAAACACTGAAGGGAGAAAAGAAAAATCATCTTTGCCATAATTTCCACTGAAATGTTGTGACACTGCTCTTGCAATTACTACCTATCACCAAGGCAGCCACTGCTGTCTGGTTACTTTTAAGCTTCTCTTTTGTTATTCAACCAGCATTTCCTACAGTGGCTTATATTATGTCCCATTTTGGAATAAGGATCAAGCCTTTTATTTTAGGATTAAGGATTTGCACTACAATGCAAATTGCAGATAATTATGATGATATTTAGGTGAATTTATAACTAGTCCTATGCAGAACAGCTCTATTCTCTCCCCTCCCATTTCTTACTGAAACACTCCCTCTACGCATGTCCAAAAATAGCAGAGGCTTTTGGTTCCTTTCCAGTGTTCCTGTGCTGTGAACTCATATGTATTTTGCTATATATCACCCACTGGTATTTCTCACATTTTAATACACTTATCTAGTCAAGAGGACATTGTATTATGCAATTCTCTCCATTGTAATCAATCATCTTCTGTATGTCGCTATCTTTTAAAACTAAAAGCAGGCACCTTATTATTCTTTAAATTCCCCAGTGCCAAGTAACACATGCGTCACTGTCTATATATATATGAAGTTATCTATGACACTTTCTTTACTGCTTGTGTACCTGTTGTGTAACTTTTTGTGGCTCAAGGTCAGGACCATGCCAGTTCATCTTCTGCAAATGAAAAAAAATGGGTGAGCACTCATTATTCCAAGGACTTAAGGAAAGCTTGTGACCAGGAAAGTTGTCCTTCAGACAAATCTTTCCTTATAATACTTCTTTACAAGCAGCTGCTGGAAAAGAAGGTTGGATGCTATAGTAATACATGAAGATGTAAGTGAGCTGAGTGCTTGTTGCTTAGTGGCAAGAGGCAAGTTAACTTTATCTCAACATATTTTTCAAGTTAGGAGTTGTACCTGCTATCACCTAATAACAAATTATGTAGACTTTACATTAACTTTATTTTACTCTTATCAAATCATTAATGAATGAATCCAAAATTCTTCCAGTCTTTTACTGCCCTAGAGATACAAAAAAAAATTATGCAAAATATCCCATTCAAGTAATAGAGCAAAATTCCCACCTCAGCTGTAAATAAACCAGTAAACCAGTTGTACACCTGTTCAATAAGAGCTTCTCTCTGTTGGGATCAGAACTACAAGTACAAATGTAATCAGCTGCATTTTAAATGGATAAATATGGCATAGGCAAACACATGAGGAGCCACAGACATTAACAGTGAAAAAAATCAGGTTTCTTAGTAGTTTGATTATTTTGCTTAAAGCTGGGACCAATTGTTGCTACTATGCAACCAAAAACTAGAGGGAGCATACAAAATTTGCAGT
Organism: Pseudopipra pipra; assembly: GCF_036250125.1. Taxonomy (NCBI): domain Eukaryota; kingdom Metazoa; phylum Chordata; class Aves; order Passeriformes; family Pipridae; genus Pseudopipra; species Pseudopipra pipra. Next base: position 40,506,006 of record NC_087581.1, read on the forward strand.
GTATTTAGTAGACACTGTGTGACTACACACTAGAAATAAGCCAGAATGGTAAGAACAAACAACTTTGTACTTCCTTTATCTGACTATGCTGTAGATACCTTTTTTTTTATATCCCGCACACAGTCGTAAGCCTAGGACAGCAGAACAGTTGAGCTTATTTAAAATACATTTACTCTTTTAGACAATAAATAGCTATTTTTAAGGCATTTTGTCTTCATGGGAAACTCTATTTTACTTGGTGTTTTAGAGTTCCTACTTCATAGACAACACGGTTTATAGTGGAAGTAACCGCAGATACTTATTCCATTGAGTGGCTGGAAACTAAAAAAAAAGTCTGGAAATGTTATTTGTGATTCTCTGACTCATAGTGCTGTGTAAAATCAACTGCATCAATGTAGACACAATAGTCTAAAAGAAGAGAATAAGACAAGGTAAATATATACATTTTTTTTTGATTAACTGGTAGAGCTGGGGGAATCATTGTGTCTCAATACTTACATGAATAGTAAATACAAAAGTAGTCTTTAGAACATCCCCATGTGTGTCTGGGCACTCTGTCAAGCAAAACACCAAAAGTATTTCCTTTTTAGATGAGAAACAAGACAAAATGGGATATGTAATAACTAAATATCTGTGAATACACAACATAAAATGTCACAGAATACAAAGTTTTGCATAAGAAGCAGTGATTTTATGGTTACAAGAGTTACATTGATCAGAAATAATGGAAGTTTATATTTAAAAAGTAGACAAGAATTAACTTTAAAGAAAGTTTTTTAGTAAGCTGGGAAGCTGTACTTTGTAGTGTTAGACCTCAATCGGCATGACTTGTTTTAAATTGTTATATGCATTTAATCACATTGCTTCCATGAATATTTTAAACTCTTTTGAAACGTATTTTTCATTAGCTAAACAGACACAAATTTCCATTACTTGTTATGGTAAAAGAAGAAAGAAAAGAAAATCCTTTAGTGAATTCAAGATTATGACTCATTTGATCTCTCAAGTTGCCTAAGTCTTAGTGATAAAAAAACATAAAAGCATTTTTTTATTTTGAAGTACTCATACAGAATTGTTGACTTTCCAAAGTAATTAAAGAAAAAAAATTAAAACTACATGAAGCCACAGTAAAGGATCTGTATATTTTCCTTTCTCCAATGAAGTGAAACATTTAGAAGCAAATCTCTTCAATACTTGTCAAACATATGGCAGACTGCTAATATAACAGCTTATTCAGAGTATAAGGAGATAAAAAAGTATTTTTAATCCATGGACATTCAGCAATTATGAAACTCAGGGACCAAAAGGAGCCAAGGGACCAAAAAAGGATGGAAAATTTTTAAAGTAATTCCATATATTAACAGCACCCATCATCTAATGGAGGTTTGGACCACACTTTGTGCCTCTGCTTCTCTGTAAGAAAAATGAATTAATCTCTTTACAGTTCTTAACTCCTTACCCAGGCGCTGCCACCCTTCACTTCTCTCACACAATGAGTAAGTGGGATATTCTGCCACAGAAATTTTTCTAGCCGTGGAAGAAAGAGGTACAACTTGATGATTAAGAAATGCCTTCATAGTATGTGAATCCTTCAGAGTCATTTCTCAGGTTTGGAAAAGAAAGCAGCACACATTCCCAGATTAAAGCTGGCTACGTTTTTTTCTGAGGGCAATCTCATCTATGGAAAAAAATTCAATTTGCTTAAAGCATTTTGTTTTCCTGCGCTTCCAGCTTCTAATGGGCTGAGTCTCTCTCTTTTACACTTCAGGATTGTTTGTCTTGTTTTTATCTTTTCATCTCAGGTTTGTAGGTGGAACACAGCTGAAGAAACAAACCCAGACATTTTCCAAGAATTCTTTTTAAAAAAAATTCTATATTTTCCCAATAACTTTTTTTAACATTACTTTACTCTTCACTTTAGAATGGAAAGCTCTATTATGATATGTGGTCAGTAGTCATTAAGTTATTTACTCAGAGATAAATTCTGGACCTTCTTCAAAGTTTAAACAAACAGGTTGCCATGACGAAGTAGGTTAAGATTCAGAGGCCAGCTTGGCAAAGCTTCACAATTTCTGTAAATACCATGTTCAAGAGTAATAGCAATTTCCTTTTAATCCTAGAAGAGGCCTTGGTCGGTTTGAGTCTAGACAGCAGAGAAAGTTGAACTTTTTATTTGTTTGGTTTTTATTGTTGGGTTTTTTTCAACATATCACCCTGGCATCTTGATATCTCTAGATAGCAAAGATTCCTGTATCAGGCTGATCTGGACACAACAGAAATGCATTACAGCTTTAGCTAAATTGCTTAATATTACCAAAAAAAAACCCCTTTCTTTCCTTGGAAGGCAAAAATCAATCTCTGGACAACAGACAGTTGCAAACTATGACCTCACTTAGTTCATCCTTTTTAGGGAATTGATTTGTGCTAAGTGTTCTCTTTTTTTCTACTGTATTTTTGCCAGTAAACTCCTGCGGAAAGTGGATATATTTGGTTATTAGAAGCTAGCCACTTCCCGTTGAACAGCAGTGCTAACAAAGATGCCTGGCTGCTTTACAAACAATTTTAGAGTGATTTGACCTCAGAATAAAGCTTAAAAGGCCTGTACAGAACTCATAACTTTGGGGTCTCTATCCAAGGAGAGGATCAAAATGTGGACCTTCAGACATCTGATAAGCCAAATTTGGCTCAAAAATTATTTTTTGTTTGTTTGTTTTTCTCTCATTTATTTTTGTGAAAAGCAGACACTTTAAAAATAGAGGTTAGCAGACAGCTGAACCTGTAGTCAAGTATAAAAGAGTAAAATTATGAGCACATCAGAAAAACAATAAAATCCTAAAGCTTATTCTCTTTGTAATCTTGAAAACTTGCACATAGAGGAAGAGAAGGTAATTTTATCAATCATTAAAACCAAGTTATGAGCCTGAAATGTAAACAAGAATTTCCAAGTCAGAGGCCCCTCCAGTTCACACCCTGTCCTAAAACCTCTAGCTTTAAAAAAAACACCATAGAATTTTAAAGCAAGTTTTTGAGGATTATTCATATAGTCATATATGGCCCTTGCTGCCCCAGACAAACACCATTTCTTGTATATACCTGTAACATAAGTGTAAATATATTTATATATATATCGCTTTAGCTCTCTCTCTCGTTTTGGGTTTTCTTAGTTGTTTTTCTCCCTCTTCTCCCTGAGGTTTGGGGGGGGGGGGGGGGGGGGGGACGGGGACGACTTCTTGTGGTAAGGTTTGGAGACTTGGCAGGGAGCCAGCTTCAAACCATAATCACTCTTCTCTCTCTCAAAGCTATCTTATTTTAGCCAGTCAGAAACTTTGCTTTCCAATGTGTCACCATTTTGCAGTGCAACATTTTATTATTTTGGTAATATCCTACCTCTTTAGTAGAAAACCTGTGATATATACAGATAATATATGCTATCAGAATACCTGATTAGAATTACAATAAAGCAGTGGGAAATTTTGCCCTCCTCCCTCAATGCAGCTCAGAACCAATAATTAACCACTTACCAAAAAAACCTTGCAGTGTCTGGAAAATAAAGTGTCCTATACTTCAATTACAAGTATTAAAAATGCATTGCAAAACGGCAGTAGTAAAACTCTTGACAATAAATCTGAAAACTATATAGGTTAATGTATTTCTGTTATACATTTTGTGAAACAGGCAGTATAAAAGCAAAATATGTTAATATGAAAAAGTATCTATAGTTAAGGATGGTTATCCCTTTTCATTATAAAGTTTTGGGAGTCTGTAGGGACTTTGAGGGGCTTTTTTGTTCTTGTTGGTTTGGGGGTTTTTTGTTTCTTTGTTTTGGAGGTTTTTTTGGTTTGTGGTTTTGGGGTTTTTTTATTGTTGCTGGGTTTTTTCCTTTCTCAGACAGAATATTTACAAATATTTTCAAGGTCAAATTCAACAAAGGTTCAGATCTTACTAGCACATAAAAAGTAAACCCATCTCTCTAGATGAGCTGAGTTCACTGCATTTACCCCAGTTTTTGCTCTCCCTTATTTTCTTCGAAAATATCTTCTCATACACAGACATTTTCTATTTTAAAAGGTTTTAGGATTTTTAATAAGTCACAAGATTAATTCTCTTACATTACTGTACATATTTTATACTAATTATGGAAACCAAATACAAATGCCAACGATAAGTGGGTTTTAATCCAAAGGGTGAAAAAAATGATTATTTCCACCTAAAAAAAAAAAAAAAAAATCTAAATGTTCTATGTTTTCACCCTTTACTTCTTATTGTGCAAAAAAATCAATGTGACAGTTCATAAGTCCTAAGAGTAAAACCCTTTTCTGAAAAACCTATCAACATTGACCTAATGACTCTGGAATACAGAGGAAACAGCAATTTAAGTTGCATTTTCCCCTAAAGAAGAAATAAAAATTGTTATTGTCAAGCCTAGAAACAGACAGAGGAAAAAAATTTAGAGATAGGGTGGCAATGTATGTGCACCTTTCTGATCCAAAATGGTTTAGCAGACATTATTAGTGTGTATGTCCAGTTCCTCCTGTATACAGTGGGGATAAAAAAAGGTCTAAGATTTGTTTCTAATTATCAGGGTACTGCCTGTCTTCTGCAAATCCTTAACAGAAAACTCCTGTAAGTCTCCAAATTGCCCAGTGAATATGTTGGATCCAGCACCAGCTATTGATTTTGTTGGTCAAATCTACCATTCTTGCCGATAAACTGCAGTGAAATGAACTGTATAACGTTATGGAGAGGGATAAAAAAAAAAAGAGAGAATTGCGTGTTTTATAAAAAAATTTGCTAAGAACCCATCCAGCATTTCAGGATGGTGGAACAATAACTGCTATTTTCAGCCCTTCATTGAAAACTGAGTTCAATCAGAGGAAGGTGAACTTAATCTTGACACAATTTTCATTTAATCTTTGGATTCAAGCAATATGCAGACTAATCAGTTTAAATTTGAATGTCTAGAATTTCTGGCTGAAAATAATGCATAGGAGAAGAGAGTTTCATACTAGAGAAATGGCTTCAAAAGTTTCTAGAAATTGCAAAAACTAAATATTATTAAGCAGCAATTTTTATCATGGGAATGATTGGCACAGTAATTTTCCACTGAATCAAGCCGCTATTTATAAAGAAGATTGTGGGTTTACTTTTTATATGCCAGTAATGCAAACAACACTCATGCCACCAAATAAAATAAAAATAATTCTAATTATGTTTGAAATCAAATTGTTTGTTGTCACTTACTTTATGACATCTTTAGAACAGCCTAATCATGGCCTTTAGTTGTGGTAAGGGGTTGCCTCAAGTGGGCCATGACAAAATCATGGCATAGACTCAGCTAAAAATGAGATGGAATTAAAATTAATCTTACAAAATGTGTTTTCTGTAGGGAATTCTCAGTCAATTTTAACACCCATGGACATACAATCAGAAATTTTCTAAATAAATGCATGCCTGCAGAGTTCTATGTTCTCCTGAGGATGGAAAAGGTTCTTGTGTCTCACACAAAAACGCATAAAGAACTCCTAAATAAATTCTTTTAATAAAGGCATAAAAATTCTGCCTTCTGGAAGGTACATCTTGCACATTTTCATAAGAGGGGAACACCTCTAACCGCTCTAATCCTAGGATTAGTGTATTAGGCATCTTGACACTTCTCTCTGTCATTAATTCTCCAATTTCTGAAAAGTAAGATGGAGATTCTCAATTTTCAATGCAAATTAATTGGACAGTTACAGTTAAAAGAACATGGCCAGTATTTCTGCTCAAATAAAGCAGAAAAGAGGATGTTTAACGTATCTTTCAAAACTAAAGGAAGGAAAAGGCTATACAAGATGTAAAAGTGAGAACGCTTTGTTTGGTAACAGTAGAAATTTAAAAGAAAAATAATCAAATTACTTAAGTCAAAAGTTCTATTCCTGAAGCAAATGCAAATTTTTGATAAAATATTGTAATCCCTTTTTCTTCTAGATTCTCTTCTCCAAGTGATTTTCTTCTAATTTTTAGAATGAAATAATAAAGTGGACTTCATGTTCTATATTTTTAGCAAAATTTTTCCAAAGTGAAGCAAAGTTTGGGAAGGTTTGGGAAGGGAAGGTTTGGGAAGGGAAGGAAAGGTTTGGGAAGGTTGGGAAGGTTTGGGAAGGGAAGGTTTGGGAAGGGAAGGGTGTAGCACTAAACCTGCATTATATGGGAAAACTGTTGTTTAAACATGTCTTAAAATGGCTTTTTGTGATCTCTTTGCAAACACATGCTTCTTCTTCCCAACACCCCCCACCACAAGTGTTATCCCATGCAGGAATGTCCTGAGGAGATATCCTGAGGTGTTCTATTGGCCCCTTTTAACCCCTTCCTATTGGTTGTTAACCCCTTCCTGCAACCTGTAATTGGTTACTCTGTTAATCCTCCTAAGCCTATAAATGTAACCCCCCAGCAATAAACTCTCTCTTGCCTCCTCTCCACACCCGGTGTGCTGTCTCTGTGCCTGCCATGAGACCACGTGGGTGGAAAGAGGGGAGAGCACCTCTCCCCTCCAGGCTCAGGACCTGAAGAAACCCCTGGTGCTGGAGTTCCCTTTCCCTATCCACCTCAAGCCGTTGGAAATGGTTCCTCAGATGGAAATGGAACTAGAACTGGGCTGCCCCACACCATGGGAGGAAAGGGATCCAGAGAAGGGAAGATTTGGGAAGGTTTGGGAAGGTTTGGGAAGGGAAGGTTTGGGAAGTTTTGGGAAGGGAAGGATTGGGAAGGGAAGGTTTGGGAAGGTTTGGGAAGGTTTGAGAAGGGAAGGTTTGGGAAGGTTTGGGAAGATTTGGGAAGGGAAGGTTTGGGAAGGGAAGGTTTGGGAAGGGAAGGTTTGGGAAGGTTTGGGAAGGGAAGGTTTGGGAAGGGAAGGTTTGGGAAGGGAAGGAAAGACCAAATTTTTTTCTGCCATACCCAAGAATCCTGGAGGAACTGCCCTGGTGACATTGACGAGAACCAAGAAGGGAGTTTTATTGCAAATCATAGATGGGGCAGCAAAATGCATATGCACTGGACAGTCTGTTGTATTCATTAAGGAGCAACTGTCATTCCTAATTCTACACAGCCACACAACCCAATTTTATTTTATACATATTCTTTCAAAGGGATCAAGGACACTAAACAGACAATTTTTCCCCCATTATATAAATATGTCAAAAAAAATGGATACAAATTTCTGCTTCTTTCCTAGAAATTCACATCAAAGGCAAATTTTCCAAGCAAAACTGACTTTCCAATGATAATAATTTGTGTACTGGAAAAAAAATAAATGGTTTTTCAGAAAGTTAGAGACTAGTTGCACCATCTAGTGATTCAGCATCAAGGATAGCTGCCACAAGAGACAGAAATAGTGCCTTGAAGTTCAATTACACGGCATTTGTAGCCTGTCTTGAGCACCATGCTAGCTGTAATTGGAGAAACTATTGATTCTGTAAAGACACATTGCTATGTTGTATTTGAAGAGTTAAAATGATCTGGGCATTAAAACAGCTGGTTCTACCCCAAATTGTTTTCCAGGCTGAAATTTTCATTGATTCTAACAACATTCTGTCACCCAGTAGACAGCGTACTTACATATATTTGTGTCATCTCTATTTTGGTGAAAGAATTGCACTATATGTTAACGATTTTTTGGTCTTAAATAGAAGTAACTGGCAGCTTCAGCCTTCCACTATAGTATTGAATATTCAACATTTAACTTAATTAAAATTATCTAGATTAAACCCACATATTCATTTTATCATATATATAACTGAGCCTTCTTTCTTTCTCTCTGGAAGAGTGTTTATTTCCTCGGGAGGAAATTTGAAAACTGTGTGTGTAATGTGTTTAAACAAATCAGGATCTTACTGTGACAAATTCTCTTGTATCAAAAACGCGTACACAACCCTGATTCTATAAGTGAGTATCCATTTCAGTACTTGATACTGCAATATTTACTGAAGGAAGCCATTACTGAGCTTAAATGTAGAAAGATAGTTTTTCATTTATAAACTTTCTTTTTTTTCCAATACTTAGTATTATAATTTTTAATAACAAAAACATGCTGGAGAAAACAATAACTCAAAACCTGCCTAAAATCAACCTGTGGCCAAAAAAGAAAATGTAAACAAATAAAGCAATACATGTTAAAATTCATTTAAAATCAAAATTATTAAAAATATTACACTACTGCTCAATTTTAAAAGAATGGTTGCTTTCTGAAAACACTAACATGAAAACCTGGTCTTCTAAATTCCTTTCAATTCATGACATTGAATCTTATTTCCTATTTTGTGTCATTCAGAGATGTTTATTGACAGGCTCCTCAAGCAGGTGGCACTTAGAGCTCCATGAAGCCACAGCTGGTTCTAGCACTACCCAGAAGTTCCCAGCCCTCTGGGAACCAGTCTCACTGGTTTTGAAGCTCTTAGTCTTGGTCTTGGCATCAGAACACTTTGTGTTCTGATGATCATTTCCTTGAGAAGACTGGTCTAAAACTTGATACCAACAGTACATACAACAAGAGGTTGTGGAAGTTCAAGCGTTCCTGAGAACAGGTGGGCTGGGCTTCTACCATCTTCATCTCTAGGATTTCAGCGAGGGTCTTTTCCACCAGATCTCCTCCTCCTTCTCTTACTTCTCCTTCTCTTACTTCTCCTCCTCTGTTGCTCCGAGATTCATTTGCATGCCCTTGGCTCTGCCCGCATGAGCACTCTGACCTCAGACATTGATGCTGATAATAAGGCAGGAAGTTGGAAAGTCAAGGGTGGGCTTGATTTCCCCTTTTTTTCACTACAGTTTCAGCAAGGTATTTCTCCATTAATTCTCCTTCTCCTCCTCTTCTGCAGTTCTGAGTCTTAGCTGCTGCCACTTGGCCCTGCTCCAGTGCCTGACTCCTTTCAGTGGTGGGTCACAGGCATCTATTGCACAGAGGAACCATTCAGGATCTCTGTTTGCTGCCTGAAAAGACACAACAGGAGAGGTCTACCTGAGAACACAGTGGCATCTGGGTCCTGTGGCTGACACATGGCAGTCCCAGTGCCCCCAGGCCATGTCGAAGCTCTCCTGAAGTGCTGGAGAAGGTCCATTTATGTGAAATCTGGGGATCTTGCCAGACTCATGGCATCCATCCAGGTGCTGACCTCAGCATCACTGGATAGAGAGGAAGAATGTTTGGAGCTGTGGAATGGGCTCTTGCTGGGTCAGAAAATCATGGAATTCTGTAATAGCTTGGGTTGGAAGGGACCCTTGAAGGCCATCTTGTTCAAATCTCTGCCATGGTGTATTAGGGAAGGTTCGAGACATACTGAAGCTTGAAAACCCAGACACCCTTGGAACTCAATAAAGCAAACATTTATTACGAAAAGGTAGCTAACAAAAACGGGCACTTGGGAGAAAGGGAAAACCAAAGAGGAAGGTACAACACCCTACTCACCTATGTGTCATTTATGAGATGATCTTACCCACTCCAAAGACTATAAAGCCCTCTGCAGCAGCAGTGTTTGTTGGAGGGTTAGCAGGCTCCCACGACAGCAGGTGTCCCCACTAAAGGCAACTTGATCCTTCATGTAGAGCAAGCCACTAACCCGAACCAAAAACCTGTCTGCTTTTTATAAAATCAATGAGCATCTCTGCTTGGGACGGTGTGGCCACAATCCTACCAGAGGCTCTCAATCCCACCCTCTTAGTTATATAACTTCATCCCTTCAGCGCATGCATGAGAACTTTGGAAATCCCCTAATGTACACGCAGTATGCTTTAGGGGTCTTTTCTAATTGAGTCAAGGGTCAAGCCTTCCTCCTCTCCTCTTCACCTTCTCCTTCAAATGCTCTTGGTAGACCATGAACCAATAGTAGAACACCAATTAAAATGGTTTATACAGAAGTTCTCCCTCCAAGGACAAATTCTCTGCTTTATCAGTGAACTTGGCAGGGAGAATATAAACTACCACAGGTGGCTGGGGCCAAACACAGACCAAAAAATATCAACATTCCCACTACACATGGTCAGGGACATCTCCAACTAGACCAGGCTGCTCAAGGCACTGTCCAACTTGACTTTGGTTATTTCCAAGGATGGGGCATCTCCCACCCTTCATAGAATCATAGAATCATGGTATGGTTTGGATTGGAATCCAAACCAATTTATATGTCATCTAATCCTGCAACCCTGCCATGGCTGGATGTCTTCAAATAGATGAGGTTTCTCCAACCGTCTTCCAAGTCCTTAACCTCCTTCCAAGTGTCCTTAAACACTTCCAATCATAGACTAATAAGGTGGTTTGGGTTGGAAGGGACCTTCCAAGGTCATCTCATCCAATCTCTGGCAATGGTCAGGAACAACTCCAAATACACCAGGTTGCTCCAAACCTCATCTAGTCTGACTAATCTGGACACAATTCACATTTTCTGGACATTGAAGTCACAAACTTCACTGAAGGCAAACCACCTTTTCTTCTTTTTTTGAAGTTTTTTTTCCTCCCTCTTTATCTGTTCCCATGATCATACTTTCCACTTTTAAACATCCTTTATAACTAGAAAAAAAATTTGACCCAGGAGCAAGAAAAAACAAGATGTGTTGTGATTTCTGTGTCTGTTTCTGAAACTCTTGTTTGCTCTGTGCACTGTTTGCTTAGGCAAGCAACACAACATAAATCTGCAAAGTGAGCTGTAAATTAATGAGCCATCATGGCAAACCTGTAACAGTCCTTTATAGGATAAAGTAAGAGCTGTTTAATTGTATGCAATAAATAGCACCACATCAATAATTTATAGTAATCAGTTAACTTGATAGACTTTGTCTTTTATGTTCATGAGCTGTGTCTTGCTGCATTTTATATTAACACTGGAAAGGGGTTCATTCAAATACAAAGTGCCTCACACTGAAAGATCCAGATGTACTTTTTTCCTTCCTTTCCTTGTGTCTGAACTTGTCATCTAAACTGTGAGGCTCCTTAATGGGATAATAGTCATCACTCACAAAGCAATCAGAAAAAAATTCCAGCAGCAGCTCACTGTAGCTTTACATCTCATACAAGAGATATCTATTCAGGAAATTAAAGTTGAAACCACTGGGTAATGCATTAGGAATCATCTTTTCAGAGTCACTTTATCTCAGAGTCTCTGTGGAAATGCTTCAAGAATATTTTCACAGGAACAGTATCAGGTTTTTGGAGAGAGATTGTTTAGACCATCAATACCTACTGAACTTTCTTGGAGCTGTTGGAGATGAAGACATATCAAAATGCTGTGATGGAGAAAAATGGCTCTTTTTAATCTTCATTTCAAACAGTATAAGTTACTGATGTAGAGTCTGATTTCTTGATATGCAGTCTGCACTAGACATAACTTCGATGACTAAGGTAGGAATCCTGATTTCTCCAAATTGGATGTTTCTTTTTAAGCTGATGTTGATTTGAATGTATTTATCATTTTGCAAATACAGTTCATTTGGGGTTTAACACACAATAAGAAATTAACAATACTGCAAATGGGTTTTTGATCTCCAAGTGTGAGCTTTTGTCATGCTTGATTTAGGATGCTGTTGCTACATCAAAAGTCATGCTGTGCTAAAAGTCATGAACCAGATGGTAACATCTGGTTCCCATGTTACCATTCCTTGCTGGTAACAGGGAAGTCATATGCTTCTAGTGCACTATATCCTGCAATATGGTTTAATGTCAATGCCAACACTACCCTGCCAATGGAAGAACAATTCCATACAGTTCTTATCTATGAAATAATGCAAAAAGTATTGTTTATCTAAAATGAGTAAATGTAGCAATCCTCCCTTTACAGAGTAATACTTTGAGACACAGCAGAATTCTCTTTTACTGATCCATCAGAAGACTGTAGGAAAATTGCCTACCTAAGACATAATTTTCTCTTCCTGGGCAGGTGATGCATGCAGAAAGAACACCTTTTTTTTTTTTTTTTTGCAATATTTTAACAATATTTTAAAGACTTTAACAAATGTTGTGTTCTACTGGTAAAGACACCAAGTAAAAATGGCTATTTACAGGGGCCTGGAAGGACAGGACAAGGGGAAAGGCTTCACACTGACAGAGAGTGGGGTTAGATGGGATATTGGGAAAGAATTCTTGTCTGTGAGGGTGGTGAGGCTCTGGCACAGGTTGCCAAGAGAAGCTGTGGCTGCCCCATCCCTTCAAGTGTTCAAGACCAGGTTGGAGCAACCTGGTCTAGTGGAAGGTGTCAGGGTGTCACTGCCCATGGCAGGGGGTGGAACAAGATGATTTTTAAGGTCCTTTCCAAAACAAACCATTCTATGAAAAACAACTACATTTTAACCCAGAAGGAAGACATTTATTGTATTAAAGAATGCCTTTCGCATCTGATTTCTTCTTTCCTACTTTATAACAGGGCCTGTGCCTGGAAACTTCACCTTTTCAGTCTTCTGCATTTCCCGGCACAGAAGTAAAGAAATTATAAATGTAAAGGATTTTATCTAAGAAACAAAATTAAAACAAATGATGAGAAAGTGACACTGACAACTTTTAATAAAATAGTATCCAGTAAACCTCAGACAAAATTATGTGCATCTGGTTTTTATGCAACATTGCAAACATTTTATTACAAACGTGGATTTTCTTCACTTTCTTGCTAATGCTCTGTGCTCTCTTGCAACAGAACTTCTTGGATAGAACCCCAAATTAGCTAGCATTTAGGAATAAATGCCATAGTTTCAGACTGAATGTGAAGTGTCTTCTAGATCTCTTTGGAGAACTCTTTCCTTTTTTTCCCCAACTCTTGAATAGAGACAATAAAGAAATAAAAATAAATTAAAAATACACAAACAAACAACAAAAAAACAAAACAAACTCCCCTTGATTTACCATAGTTTTCCCTCAGAATCAGACAGGATTAAAGGAAACTTATTTCAGCAAAGACACACTTTTTTAATCAGTTCAGCTGTCAAAAGCTCAGTTTGATACTTAGGAATATGGATCCAATAAAGACGCATAATTCAGTAACTCATGTTAATTATCCCTCACTTATTCACTTTACACCCAAAGATAATGATACCTATGTAGCTCTGATCAGCACCATCATCAATGGCTTACAATGATTTTCCTATTTTGGATGTTAACTGTAGCAGACCCTTGATAAATTATAGGATATGGGACAATTACTTGGAATGTTACACTAACCATAAGGAGCTTTCAAGCTAATTTTAGTCATCCATAAATTCCTCAGCTAGAGCAAAACTAAGGTTCATACTGCAAGAACACTTGGTCTGCTAAAGACAGAAATTAGACCAGACACTGCAAAAATCAACATAGTTCCCTGAGATAAATGAAAATAAAACAGTTTGCCCCAGCTGAAAATGTGACTTAGCAACCTCGAGAATTTTTAAGAACAAAACAAAACAAAGAAAAAAAAAATAGAAACAAAAAATAAGAATCAAAAACTAACTACCCCACACCCCAGGCATTTGATATAGAAAAATACAGCTGCATCTGACCCAGAGGATGGTTGTGTCTCTCAAAAAACTTTTATAAATTTTATAACTAGGAGACAGTGTTTTATTGACCATGGTTAGCAATTCTGTATACTGAAAAAGGCATTTGCAATAATATAAGTGAAAGGAAAGGGATATTTTTTTTCCTTAGGGATATAAATGGATTTTCAGGAGCAGAAAAATGCAATGAAAAGGTGCAAATACGTGGAAGAAGGTGGACTGAAAGAGGGAAAATGAGTTAGCACAAATTAATCAGAAATAAGAGAACTCCTTAGGAACTGGAATTGAAACATCAAAAAGCCATCAGATCATACCTAGGGCTGAACACAAGGAGGGAGGTACTGAGAATCCTGACTAAAGAAGATTTTAGCTGCTGTGGTTTGCACAGACGGGAAAAACAAACAAACCAAACCAGACCAAAATAAAAACAAACAAACAAACAAAAAACCAAAACCAACCAAACAAAAAAAAGATAGTAATACTTATGATGTCCTTTCTTAATAGAGATTTTTAGGGTACCAGAAGTGAATATAGATCATTGTGCACATACTATTATTCTAGTGTTGAGGAATAGATCAGGTGCAGGCAGCTGGGTTTGCAAGTGCAAAATGCAGGTTGAGATGCAGATGAAGCTCTGGCTGGGAGTTTGAGACAAGAGACTGTGAAATGCCAACCCTTTGCATAACAAAGGGCTTCCCTAACAGCAGGAAGAACTTCATTTAATCTGATGAGCAACATCTGTAAGCAGTCAGATATGAAATCTACTATCCTACATGTTTACACAACAGGTGAGAAGACAGAGGAAAGCTCACTAAAACTGTGCCAGTGCCCACTGTGCATGAGCGTGGGATTTCACACACAGGTAATTTTAAAAAAAAACCAGCATGGAGTGAAGTAGGACACAGAGGAGAGGGAAAGGGAAAGTATTCCAGAAAGTTCTGTAGTGGCATCTTATGAACATAGTATAAAAAGCTTTATTTTTCAGCTCTACATTAAAGAATAGCACCTGAGGAGGCCTGGGGATACTTGCAATCACTTCATTTATTTTCTGTTACCAGAACACGAGTTTTTTATAACCTCTTAAAGGGCAGCCCATATATATTGTGCAAAAGCATATCTCAGGGAGATATACAACACAAAATCAATTTGTGTATTTCTCTGTCTTCATCCCCTTTCAGTAATAAACCTTGCTGAAAAAAAAAAAAAAAAGCTGTAATTCAGCCAGAATTAAACTCTTAGCACTCCCCCACAGATGCTGACCTGCACGTAGGTGTTCTGTGCAGTACAATTATCTCACACTCTGTAGCCCTGCAACATGCTCATAATGCAGTGACTTGCAGAGTAAAAGACGAGTAGAAGTCTTGATCTCTTAAACTCTCTTCTCTGTATGTCTGTGCCATCCATATGTCCTTAACCCATGAGAGCCCTCCGAGGCAGACACAGCTCTTTGAATCCGACATACTAAACTGCCTGGCATAAATAGTCCTTCACTGTTTTAAGACGCTGCCAGCCTTGGAATTTACCATATATTCTGACATTTACTGTTGGCTATAAGGGCAAGCTGTTCAGACAGGTGAAAAGTTGGTCTATAAATGCACTTATAAATCCTTTATACTAAAAGAAAAGTAATAAAGTAAGGAAAGGTAAGCACATAACTAGAGTAACAACTGATCATGAAGGATCATAAAAATAAAGAAAATGTAGGTAGAAAATTAATTCTTTGACCATGAATACATACTGCAACACATAATAAAATTTACAAAATATATGCCTGTAATGCTGAAATAAAAAATAACATGTATTGAAGATGCATCTATTGGGTTATTGTGCAGAACAGTGCCAGGACCAACCTCCTTGTTCATCTGAAAGAAAAAGCACATAGCTTTAAAAAACTTTACCAAAGACATTAAAATATGAAATGCCTGAATGAGCAACTGCGATGGGACTAGTCACGTAGTAGACCTAGAAGAACAAGACCTTGTTTAAGAACAAAGATTATTAAACTTGTAGACAATACCATATAAATCAACACACTGCAGATTAAAACAACTAA
Source organism: Pseudopipra pipra (assembly GCF_036250125.1). Classification (NCBI taxonomy): domain Eukaryota; kingdom Metazoa; phylum Chordata; class Aves; order Passeriformes; family Pipridae; genus Pseudopipra; species Pseudopipra pipra. Next base: position 40,521,538 of record NC_087581.1, read on the forward strand.
ATAAATACATAAATAAGTAAAAAACCCTAAACAAATAAAACCCAAACAGCAATCTGTAGCCTTTTTATTTTTTTTTTTTTAGTGGGAAAGGCTAAGTTGAGGATATGGAATACCATGGCTGAAAAAAACCTTGAGTTGTTGATGTTCTGACATTTGTTTTTAACATATTTTTCTAAAAAGAAAGGGTTGTGGGTTTTTTTGTTAGTAAGAAGCTCACCTGGCTACCTGCATCAAACCTTGAAGAAAGTTCGGATTTCTTTCCCACCATTCCCATAATTGCCATAACCATGCTGCAGGCAAATGTCTTCTCTCAGCAATCAGCCTGAAGGAATGCTCTAAGGAAGGAGCATGTAGGGTGTAATACAAGCAAGATCCTCATTTATTGAGCAAAAGGAATGAATATGAGGAAAAAAGCGCAATTGTACATTAAAATGAAGACTACAAATTGGATAGAAAAAGCCACCAACTTGTAAGTTTAATTAAGAATTCCAGCTAAGGTTGTCTACAATAAATATTAAGTTGAATTATGTTATTTTCATTACTCCACTTCCTCATTTGAAATGTAAGTTTTAGGTGAAAGGTAAATGGTACTTCACATGGCAGATTGCAAAGATATTTTGCCTGTTAGAGGCCACGTGCATTGCTACACAAGCTAAAGGTGATCTCTTCTCAGGACACATTTCAAACTGACACAATTTGCAGGAATTAAAATAGCATAAAATAATGTGTCAGTTTTCTGAACTTGTGGAGTCTTCTTCTTAGCAAGGTGGTAGTGTAGTGTTACTAACAATAGGCTAACTTTTTGTCAAAATTCAGTAGATTCCAGAACATCTATGAGTTGATGTTCTAAAACCTTTTGGTCACATTTATTTCTTGCTATTTTCTTTTTAGGTGACGTGGAGAAGTGTGGAGGAGCAAGGATCAGAATGGGAACGGTTTCAGGAATGGAAAAAGATATACAGCGATTGAAAGGACTTTATTATACAGACTTTGCAGTTCTTATGTGTTTACAAATATATACATTGTATGATTCCCTGAGATTTGTAATACCTGGGCTTGCCCAGGCATACCTGCTCCCTGCTTCCCTGCTTTCCCCTCTGATTGGCTGAAGAAGCTCCACAGAGGAGAGAGTCACCATTCGCTCTTTCCTTCCCCAGTTCCTCCCCCATTCCTCCCCCTTCGCCTGAGTCCCTATCCCTCTTCATTTCCCCAGTTGTCTGTCTCATGCTCCACCCCATTTTCTGGTGCATTCCACGCCAGAGCTGATAAAATCGTTGTGCACCCCCATTAAAGTAGCATAGCATTGCAACCTCAACCCTCGTTGGATCGCTTTGTGCAGTGCCGCGGCCCTTCGCTCCTCCCCCACGGACCGTGGCAGAGAAGTTGGCAAAACTAAAGGAGATATTAATGAAGGAGAAATTATTTAAAAAATGAGATATGGTTAAAGCCTTCTCAGAGAAAGTGGAAGGAGGCAGCACAGCTGCAGGAATGTGGTGTGGAAGCAGAACACTAAATAATTTATCTGTTTTTAGGAATCTGAATGGCTCCACCAAGTATGAAAACTTGAGCCTGGAGAACAGAGCACTCGTGGTCATGTTCCTACAAGGCTGTCAGCCATTTCTGGGTGTTCTGCAGTGGATTTTTGAATAATTGAAGGTAGAAAATGCATGGTTCAGCTCTTAGCCTTCACGTTGCCTGAACTGACATAACGAAATATCCCCCTGGAGAGACTGAAGAGAGTTAGGAAAGCACACTGCTCCCCATGCCTGCTTGCAATTTTTCTGTCTCAAGGGCTTTGCACAGGTGATTTACAGTACATTATGCACACATTGTGTCAGGGCTGCGAGACTCCAAATGATATTATGCTTCATAAGCTACACTGCAACAAGCAATCAAAGATGTTAAGTCATCCATTTTAGAGCAGATTTATAGAGAAATAGTCAAGTTCTTGAATTAAGCTCCTTGCACTGCAGTTTGAAGACAACACAAAATGCATATGAATAATGTAGAATAATGGGACAAGACATGGTTATGGGCATTTCAGAGACTGGCATGTGTTTGTTTGCAAGTCACATGGGGAATAAAGTCATATGGGGAGAGCTTTACTCCAACAGTGGACACAGAAAGGATTGCTCAAGAGGACCCAGGAGTGGTAGCTTTTCTATTCCCATTGACAAAGTGACCTGGACAGTTTTCCAGGTCTTGCTAACTTAGTCAGCAAGATAAGAGGTTAATGTTACAGAAATCTTACCCATTTTATTCCAGGAACCTCCTCTTTTGTATGCGCTAACTTTGGTCACTGCATCCAGAGTGTTTTTTGCCACATACACAGACTGTCGTGAGGACAACTCCTGCCTCCCCATCACTTGTATAGGGTCAGCTTTAGTGTAGCCCAAGAACAGTGAAAAACAAATCAGATTTGGGGGCAGGGGGGGAAAGTCAGTGTTACCAATGACAGTTATCAATTTTAAAATGTTTACTTCCTAAGGCAGCTTCCACTGGGGAGGTGCAGACATGGTTCAGGAATCGGAGTTTACACAAGGAAACAGAAAAACTGATCTAAGGCAACAGTCACCCTCACAGCCAGCTGTTATTGGAGTTTAAAATTTAAACCCTAGACTTGTTTCAGACAGGCTTTAATAAGCAGACGCTCTGGGAACACTCCAGCTGCCTAATATGGGCATTTGGTGTCACTGTAGATGTTCCAGATGCAAAACTTTCATGCAGGGATAGCAGATAATTTCTGCAACCTCAGGGTTGCACCAAACTACCTAAAATAGGACTTCATACCTGTGTTTAAACATCAAAATCCAGTGCAAGCAGGACTTGGAGAAAAAGCCTCACATAAAATCTTTCTCAGCAAGTTATTTCAGTCTTTCTTTTTTTTTTCTTTTTTTTACTTAGCAGTGAACTTTAATGAGAGAAGAGACTGAAATGCAAGATGAAGAATTATAATCAGATAACTTGGCACAATGTGTTTAAATAATAACTTATAAAGTGGTATAACAAAAGAAAAGACTTGGAGCATCTAATTTTATTGTTGAGGTAATTGAAGGCTGAAGAAGCATTGGGTATTATAATGCAGGTTTGCAGCTATTATGAATCTCAATTCACATGTATTTTCAACTGACAGATTTTTTTGCATAATTCAGATGTTTCAATTTCTTAAAAATAACATTAATTTGAATTGGTTTTGTCCAAGAAATACAAGTTTGTCATGACAACCTCTATGCACTTCAACATAAGAAGTCACAGAATAAATAATAAATTTATCTGTGCATATGTATGTCTTAATTCAATTAATGTAACATACATATATGCATATATATATGCTTCCCCTCGTTATGTATTATTCAGTATTCATATAGTATACATACATATAAATATATAGCCTTGCATGTATAGCTATGTGGGTTTGAGATTCTCATCCATGAAAAATGAAATTTATTCACAAATCTGATGACATTGTACCATAGAATATCTGGCTGAATGAACATTGCTATCTGCTTGCCATTTTTTGTTACAGCTATCTGGTACAAAAAAATATGGAAAACAACCTGAGCCAGTGAAAGGCTGGTCTCACCAGCAGAATTTGTGTTAGCAGCGTACTTCAAATTCTGAGATAAATTCATTTCTTTAGGGGGCTTGACTGCCTCAATTCATAAAGCCAAAAGTGTTTTAGCAAGCACCACTCTGACTTACATCATTGTAGACCCCAAATCATGTTCTCTCAGATAACGCAAGCACAGGAGGTTTACACTGCAGCTTCCATGGAAATGTGAAAGGGCTTTAACATAAGTGTACTTGAGGTAGCACAGTTTAAAGGAATCTCAGTGTGAATATCAGTCAGATGTATAATTTATATATTCATGTTCATGACATGATTGAATTTTTCTTTTTTCCACTGCTTATACTTCCTGTCCAATCCATGAGCTTTGTTTAGTTTTTTCCTCATCATGCAAATTGAATGTGCTCAGAACACCAGCAACAGAGATATTCCTAAAGGAATTTGGACTAAGCTCCCATGGGAGAAGACTGGGGAAGAAGAACTCAGAAAAAGATTTCAGATTTGTGTTTAGATGTGCTTAAAGCAAAGTGCAAATTATTTTAGTGGTATTTATAGGGTTTGTCCTGTTTTATTTTATTCCTTTTCTCACCTACCATGATATTTTGTTCACAAGCTTTATTTTGACACCAGTATATTCTGACAGCTTTTTTTAAAAAAAAAAAGTCGTAAGAATTGAAGGACTGTCAATCCTTTCTTGCTCAAAAATATCTCATGGAATTGCTGTGTGATAGGTAACAAACCAACTGAACATCTCATATGTCTTCTCCCCTTTAACCATGGAATAAAAAGAATGGGATGGATTTGATTTCGTTTTCTGCTTTTGCCAGTATGTAAGAAAACTACCTAAACAGTGCTCCTCAAGGTTCATGTGGGAACATATTTGCTTTGTCCAAAGATCACATATATAATTTGGTTTTTTGTTTTGTAAATTCTTGCCACATTATCTCTGTCCTATTCTTTACAATATTCTAACCACATTACTCTTTCAGAGTATCTGTTCTTACCCGCACAGATATTGTTTCATTTTCCCCTCCTTGTAGCCCATTACTGCTTATTAACATTGACTGCTGCTTCTCATTTACAATAAAAACTTTTATTTGCTTTCTTATTTCACCTCTGAAATTGCCGAGGCCTGTCTCTGTCTGACATCTCATACTTTCTTAGAAATGTTTCTTCGAAGTCTATTGCAACAATGGATTTTACTTGGAGTTTTAACATCCATGCAGCAACTTATGCAGTCATTTTCATTTGGTTTGATTCTCTTTTAATGAAGAATTTCACTTATATTTAATTTCTCATGCTTTGATAAAATACTTTAATTTTATTAAATACCTAATGTCATAGTTTACTGCCTGTGCTCTGTTTTATGTTCAGGATCACATCAAATGGAAATACGTGGAGGAAACACAAGGCATTAATTCAAAGGTTAAAAAAAACGAAAAAGCAAGCAAACAAACAAAAAATTTAAAAGTCCTTATTGTTCTCTTTTAGACCAGTTTTTTGCTTTTAGGATGATTCAGTTGATATTCAACAGCAGGACTCACCATCATAACTTCAGTCCTTTAAGAGGATCAATATCTTCCACTTAATATCAGTAGAAAACTTGTGAACTTAATACCTCAGTGGGGACACTTAGGTTTACAAATGTATAAACTACTTGTGATAAGGAGTTAAGTGATAAGAGTTTCCATAGAGGGGAGGGCAACAGTGAACATTTTTATTGTCTTTAAAACCTTTCAATTTATTTCTCAGTGTGGGCCTTCTGGATGTATTCAACTCCCTCTGGAAATATTTAAATCATTAAAATGCAAATGAAAATTGAAATTGAAGCACCTAGCAAAGGGAAAAAAATCAACAGAAATTACTCACTGAATTCAGTAAAACAAAATACAGATTGAAGTGGAATTATCCAGCAGAAAGCATTAGGTCACAGGGTATTTAAAGTAACTGTTTTAATCCTTTTCCAGTTGGCTGTAGGAAACTGGGGAAATGCAATCATAAATACTTCGTAGCAATTATAGTTTACAATTACAACAGCTACAATGCAATCTGTTTCATAAACTGATAATTTTTTCCTTGAAAATTTACAAGAAGACACTGTTTTTCCTATCCTCAACATCTCTAGACTAGTCATTCTCAGAAGCTTTTCCAGGACTTCATTTGTCTCATCCTTACAGAAGTGCCTCTAATTCCTGGACCAACAACCCATTTAAATACATTTCTTCTTGGATTAACATCATACTTTTGCTTAAAAAGTTGTCGCCCTTGTTTAATCACTCCAGAAACCATTTTCTCCTATGGTTCCAAAAAAATTCGCAAGAAAATTCATCTCTGCTTTGCACAAACTGATTATATTTTTCAGTTGGAAGCATCTGATGATTCATTTGCATTTTTAGAATCATTTCACATTATTGGATCTCAGTTGTCTGTTAAAACATATAGATATCTTCCTGTCTCTCCTCTTTCCAGCTGATATACTTGAACTTTATAAAATAAATCATATACTTCCTCTATTTTGCAGTCAACCTGACTTGGGTGGATAAGAAATTTAATCTTTCCAAGGATGAATTCTGAACATTTTGGATAAAAATAAGATTGGCTTATTCTTTCCACTGAGCTTACTCTCTTTTGTCTATTTAGAACAAGCCTTTGAATAGGATTTTTTTGTATTTTAAGAGTTTGCCCAGGACAGAGGTTGTTCTGTAATGCATTTGCAGCAATCTTTCCTCTTTAAATGCCACTCCTCCTGCACAGAATAAGAGCATAACATTTGTTGAGCAGCAGCATAGTCACTATTATTCTCTCTGTCTTCCACCTCTGGAAAAATCTCAATATTTTTCAGAGTGATAGACCCTTGAGAAATATACTTAAATCAAGACTATAACCTGGGACTAGAGCTTATTCCTGAGTTGTGCTGGTTCTTTGTCCTGAGTCAAATAGTTTTCAGTAGCAGTTCTTAGTGAACCTGTTCAAAATTATTTTCTTATTCATAATTTATTTAAATTTTCATATAGTTTGAGGTTGAATGAAACAGTACGTTGGGTGAGTTACCTTCAAAATTTGCCAATTTTTAATCATTGGAACAATTCATCAATGTGTTCATTAATGTCCTTTTCTTTAGCACATTCCCACTATTTGTAATATTTTCTCTTATGTGGAACATCATGTTTCATGTTTCAGATTTACAGTAGCAGACAAACACCAAGGTGAGGATTTTCCTTTGTTAGGTAACTTAGTGAGTAAACTGGCTATTTTTAAAAGATAATTATCCATTTCTTCCAGTGGGTTTAGTGTCCTTTTGGCCTGATAGTGCCAAATATAATCTCATAAGAATTCCTCTAGAAGTCACAGCGAGAATATTCTGGAAAATAAATTGCCTATCACGTGGAACATTTTCTTCTGTTGCATAAAATCAAGGACACGCAATCAGGATTATTTGGCCAGTTTGATTTCAGAGCTGGACAGGCCAAGGAACCTGAAACTTGTTATGTATTTAAACCATGCATCCATCAATTTACATGTATCCATGACCTGCCAGATGCAGTGTTCCAGTTGATTCCAATATAAACACTGTTAATGTACTGTGAAATGATTCTCCTGAAGCAGCATAAACATTTAGTCTTTTCATTAGACTAGTGAGTTTTAAATTACCATGTTTAAAATGCAATACAAAACTGTATTAAAAAATTAGGTGAAGCTGATCATACAAAATTGACTAAAAGGTTGACCTTGAAAGTTTTTTACTTCATCGAGTAATTAATAAATATTAGGCCAAGAAGATATTTTTAATTTAGAAGCCCAACTTCTATTCTAGGAATATTATTTTTAATATTTCAATATGGATAATGCTGTAAATCATTCTCTCTGTAATTGTCAGACAAAGATACTTTTCCCTAAAGAAAGGGACAAATCTGTAATTTCATTTGCCTCACTGACACTTAATCATCAACTTTGTCAGATGTCTTATTTTCACACACACTGTTTTATTTGAATTGATGGCAAGACATCCAGCATTCCTAAAGAACACTGCTTTAATATACCTGATTTACAACATGTCAGTTAGTTAAACCTTAGAAACATATAATTTTGGTGATCATGGGAAGAAATGGGAGAAAACAGGAGTGGAGAGGAAGTTTTTTCTGAACTTTATATCTGTTGCCAGGGCAACCACATACTCAGCATCTCTATAGATTTCTCAGTGTAATTGCCTCATTTAAGTATTATGGACCCAGGTAACAACAGGTTCAAACACACAAAGGAATGTGTATAAGATCTGAATCTAAATTGTCACTTTATTTCTGAGAAGAAATAGTCCTCTTTTATGGGTTGGTTGTTGTGGTTTTGTTTTTTTTTTTTTAATTGGGTTTTTTGGGGAGGGGGTGTGGGTTTGGGGAGGATGGGGAGGCATTTTTTTTGGTTGGGAGGTTGGTTTCTTTTTTTTTCTAAAATGTGTTGAAAAGAAATTGAAAATTCATTTGCAAGACAGAGGAAACTTACAGTCAAAGTCCAAAGCAAATTCTCATCTCATGGGACGTAACTTTAGCTGTGTGATGTCCATGGAATCTCCATTTCTCAGGATGCAAATGTCTTGGAAAGACAGATACAGGTTATTGCACCTCCTGAGTTAATCACACATGGCCACTTGAGCTAATGGGGCTGCTGTGGAATGAATGCTCTGTGAAGAACAGCATCACCTTAAATTAGTAGGATGTGTGTCTAAATCTATAAAAAGACAAATCTATTATATTTTTATCACCATTTTAGTGTTCAGTGTCACCACTGACAGTAAAGTTGCAATGTCTAACCATTATAGAATTGACAAAAAAGAAAAAATGCTTGGATGTAAATTTCCAAGCTGCAGAAGAGACAGATTTGGCACATCACATATCAAAAGAACCAAGTTAAATAACGTGGGAATACGTTTGCTAGGTCTATTAAAAAAAAAAAAAAAAAAAAAAAAAGAAAGAATCTAAAAACCTCTATCCTTTACTGGCTACTTGCGTGGTAACATAAAATATAGCTGTGATATCTTGGGAGTACAGTATAGAGTAAAGAAGTTATTTGTGAAAGTTAAGCTAATGTGTCACCTAGAAGAAAAAGCTGTTATCAACTACAATACGTTGCTATCTATCACTGAGGCAAACTTTCAAATGCTCACACTGATGACCATCAATCTCACAGGACAAAGACCTATGATTCATTTTAGACCCTTGCTGTCCCAAAAACCTGGGAAACCAAAATTTGTTCCCAAATTTTGAGTGATGAAGTGAGGGGTGTTTTGGATTACTTCAAAATGTGGTCTCTCTGATGCCAGGGAGCCTCATATAAATTATGGATCACACTGAGGAGCACAGATAAGGCAAATTATTGGACTGATGGTTACATAGAACAAGTATAATTTATGGTATTGCATCTTACAGAAAGACACCATAAAAAGAACAAGTATGAGAAAAAAAGACATCCAATTTTTCATCTAAATATGTAAAGAGGAATTTTTCATTAAGCTGTCATGAGATCCATTGGACAATGTCTGTAGTAAAGAGGAAGGAATTCTACGATTAATGATGAAACTCTCTGGCAGCATTAATAGATAGCAGTACAATAAAGTCCTAACAGTACAGAAAGTCCTCTTGTTTGCAGCCTTTTATCCCACTTGTCAATGAAATGCATATTTACTCTGTAAGTATTAATCTTGGTTAGGATTTAGAAAGGTAAGTTATATGTGAAACACTTTCAAGTGTACTGTTTGAAGTATTTTTAGGAGCAGATTTTATCAGTATTTAGAACACCTTTTATATTTTTCATGTTCTAGTGATAGCAAGAGAGAGCTTTGCTTCGGTTTTGGGTTTCTTTATCTGTGATGCTGTTTTATTGATATTAGCTTTACTATATTCAAAAATTATTCCAATGTGTAAAATATTACCTATAGTTATGTTACACTGTAACTGTACACTATTCATTCCTACATGAGGTTCTTAGAATGAACAATTTCCTGTTTTCTTGCTTGTTTTTTTTTAAGTTGTATCATAGATTAGAAGAGTACCCTATTAAAGGCATTTAATGTCTTGCATCTGAGCAGATACAAAAAGACAATGTAGTATAAGAAAACAGGTAATTGGGAGGGCATCAATACGTATGGGAAAGTTCCCTACCAAAACGGTAGAGAAGACACCACCTGGCCACCAGTCCTAATTCAGATGGAGTTTAATCTTTAACTTTCAAATTTTTTTTATTTTCAATTTTTTTTCCCTTGCACATTATGGCTTTGTTTTACTGCTGTGTTGGCAGATGGAAAAACTGGAAACTCTGCTGGTGAGGTGCATGTTGAAAACCCTCATGATAAATTATTTATCCTGATTGTGAGCATGATTAAGTTCATCATATGGAGGAAGTGCAGGGTAGACATGAGGGGAGTGGGAAAATACCTCCCTCACACTCTGAGTTTCAGGTCCTCTGGAAAAAAAATCAGTAAATAATGGACTTAGATAAATACCCTCCTACTCTGACAGAATGTAATAAGTAACCACAGGTTATGGGTTGAAAAAAATGGAAGATCACAAAGGAAGTCAGCCACTGAACTACTCCTGCCTTTGAAAATTTAAACTTACATGTCTCATGTCCAGCAGCATCACAGCAGAGTGAGTGAAATGCAGATCCTTTTTTTCCTGCAAGAAATGAGTGAAATGAAAAATGAAAAACTGAACCTTCAAACTCTAAGCATATGATAAGAGAATTTCAGGGAGCAATTATTTTAAAGCCAATGCCTCCAATTAGAAACTTTAACGTAGGCAGCTTTTAACTGCCTTTTAAAATACAATAAGCATTGCTGAATTATCTGCTCATTCTCTCAGCACCTTAAGTCAGAATACTAAAAATCATTTATACCAGACCAGCCTAAGTTACACAGATGCAAGAACTCAGCCCAGGCAGCAACACATTTGATTTTTGTACACATTCATGATTCACTAAATGATTTATGTAACTAATCATTTCCAAAAATTTATTGCACATTCCAGTTGATAAATTTTGTCTCTTGACTGTTTTGTGTACAGCAAATGATGCCTAAATTAATTCAGATTTCTTTGACCATATACTGATTATTATCCCTGTTCATCGAACACTAATACTTGTATTGTAAGGCTGACAGAAAGTAAGTTACAAAATATTTGAGTAAAAATAGTCCTGGAAACTCTGCCAAATAAATGCAGAAATTGATTGAGTATGGAACTGACTCAGAGTTAGCAGCTCACTTTCACCTGGGCAATCAGTTACACCTACACAGAGAGAGTATATAATGCTGTCATCCACTTAAGATTTTGGATTTATTACAGATTTCCCTGAAGAAGTAAAAACTGTGACTCATTCTACATAGGTGTGAATGCAAAACAGGGAAAATTCATGTGTTTTAAAGAAGATTTTAAATTTAGAAACTTGCAAAGTAAAAGTTTGCAAGGTTTGTGGTAATTCTGTCTTCACAAAATCCATGGAAAGAGAAAATTTTCTTTCTACAGAAAATCATGCTTCCCACTTTTTATTGGAGGCTAATTTTACATTATACCAGTTGTGAATACCACTACAGAAGAGAAAATGGATATTATGAGATTATGTTTTTCTGAGTATATGTCACATACCTCCAAATATCACAAAAATCAGCAATTATAGAAACTGGTATAAGTACAATATATCTTTCCCTTTGCACCCAAACTTCCAAACACGTCAGATACATGAACTTGTACTAGACAAGGACAATTTGTTCTTCACCATCACTGCCCCATTATTTGTTTATTTCCCTTCCCTTCTCATACAATCATTACTCCTCCATTCAGCTACAGCTGATCTTATTTGACTGGATTCGAATGCACGTAAGACATTAGATACCTTATTTATTTCAATTTCTTGCACATTGCAGCTGATAGAAATTTTAGAGGCATACAATGTCATGTTATCTTGATAAATCTCAAGTGAAGTTGTACAAGCTTTAATGAAATTAGAATGAATTAATGACTGCTTCGTTGAAAGAAAGCATTGCAAGGCTTTGCAAATGCTGTAACAGTGTCTACAGTAGTATTCAGTCATGCAGCAATTAATGCAAGTATTCATCTAGACTTGAAACTTATGTAGATGCACAACAGTACATTCAGAAGGAGAAGGAAAATAGACCCAAAAGACAACAGAAAAATAGAACTCTTTTGAATTTAAACACACTACTATCAGTCTCAAAAGAAGTTAGTTTGTATTTATATCTACATGTGATGGTTTTCACCTTGAGCCTTCCCAGAGACCAGCTTGTAACCAGGAAGGAACTAGGAAGGTGACCCAGGAAGTATTCCATGCTATTTCTTTACGATACCTGAGGTATAAATAAGGTGTAGATAAGAGACCTCGCTCTCTTCCTTTCCGGCGAGGTTCAAGAACGGTGGGTCCCTGTCTCGGTCTTGCTTATCTGGAGCTGAGGCCTGCAGTGACTGCTGTTGTCTGCCACACGTGAGGGGATAGTGCTGGGCCGCGTCCGGCCGTCCCGCTTCTCTCAAGGAAAGTGGTGAGATTTTGCCAGTTCTTTATTTTGCTGGTTAATGGATTTTTAGATTGTGCATACCTGTTTTGCTTCTGTCCCTTTTCATCCTTTTTTTGGTCCTTTTTTCCCTTCTCCATTTCCCTCTTCCCTTTAGGAAGCTATTTGGGGGTTTGGGGGTTATAGGTATATAGTATTATCACTGTATATATCTGGTTTTATATGTAAAATATATATATATTTGATATAATCCTGTTTCGTTTGAACTTCTTTCAGTTTTTTTTCTGTTGTTCGGTTTTTTTTCCTCACTTGGGGAGAGTGAGAGGGGGTAGGAGACAGCTTGGACTTGGCAGGAGAGCCAGGCCAAACTGATATACTACATAAAATCATGAGGCAAAATAGAGCATCTGTTACTTGTCATCAGCAGGAGTTATCCTTTGTTAATGAATTGTCCAATATCACCTGACTGTACTAGTCAGTGTTACCAAATAAAAACCACTAATAAATGTCTGTGAACTTGACTGGACATGACTTAAAAAATCCTCTGTGGCTGGAGGAGGGCTTCAAATTTTTGCTGATCAAAGAATAATGAAGGGCTCTTCAAGGAAGGATATCCAGGCTTATACAGCCAAAACCTCAAGGTCTAGGATCTGAAAGGACACAGAACACCAAAGAGACTTTGCCAAAGCTGATTGGAATAATGACTTCACCGATCTTGAAGGCTACTATAGTCCCCACACCATAAGACAACTGCTTGTTTGCAACTTCATGCCTTTGCTAGGTCATACTCAGGTGGTCATTGAATATAATATCAGAATTTTTTTTTTCAGTAAAATATATATTGAATTTTGTCTATCTTTATTCAATTTTTAACTCTAATCCATTATCTGGGGTTCTTTTAATCTATCTCAGGTTGATTAAACTATTAATTCAAAAGTGAACATTGTTCCTTCTATTGCTCTTGTAATTAATGAAATATTGCTGATCTTTGCACAATCATACTTGATATATACTTTGCTGTGGAAAATAAACATTTATGGTTATTATAAATATGGTTTTCTAGTCACTTTCACCTTATTTCTATAACACTATACTTCTATAATCATATAATGAGAAATTCACATAATTATATGACTATTTTTGAGCACAAAAATATACTTTTTCAACTGAGTCAAAAGCCTTGCTATAATCAAGTTATATACAGACTATTTCCTATTTTGTTGCCTGCATCTTAAATGGCATGACACGAGTCAGCATTTCTAATATCTTGTCACCACACCCTTCCAGTGAAAAACAGAGAGCTTTTTTAAGTAGTGTCTTGTCTGGTATTCTGTACTGCACAATGATTGTCTATTACCTTATTATTTATACTAATTGCATTAGCCTCATTATTAGCTGATCTTGTTAACAATAACTGCAGCTACATCAGAGGTTTGTTGTATTTATTAATTAGTTGTAAACCAAAAAAGGTACAATTCATATTTGCTTGGCTTGAAACCAGGCAAAGTCGGTGAAATAGCATAATTATGGCAGTTTATATGCACCATAGAGTCATCATAAAGTGGTTTGGAAGGGACCTTAAAGCTCATCTCATTCCACCCCCTGTCATGGGCAGGGACACCTTCCACTGTCCCGGGTTGGTCCAAGCCCTGTCCAACCTGGTCTTGGACACTTCCAGCGATGGGGCAGCCACATCTTCCCTGAGCAACCTGTGCCAGGGCCTCATAACCCTCATTGCATGAAATATCTTCCTTCTATTGAGTCTAAATTTGCAAGAATAAAGGGTGTAGGGCACATGGGGAAGTTGTGTGTTGAAACTGGAAAAAAATCCTGGTCTTCAACTTAAGATTAACTCTTCTGAGAGCAGATATGATCATCCCCTTTTATTCAGGGCAGGAGGCTGAGGAGGAGGAAAGAGGAGAAAAGGGGAGAAGGAGGTCATCCACTCCAGTCAAGGCTACATCACCTGCACCTTGGCCACTGAAACCACCAGGGAATTTCAGCAGTCACTCCATATCACTGTATTTATAAAAAAAGTTTATCATAAGCATCTTAAAAGCTGTTTATTTGCCTAAGCCATGAAAATGCCTGACAGTGATGTAGAGCCAACCACTGTGTGTTATTAATGAATGTCAATCCTGCAGAATTCTGCTCTGATTTTTGAAACAGAGCTGATTTGTCAGTATTCTCAATGCTTCCATCACTGTGATAACTTTCCTGTCTATACATAAATCTATATAAGTTAAATACATTTTATACATATTTGTAAATACAATGTAAATGTGTATGTACATATATTTGGAAATCAAACATACATATATATACAGTTTCAACAGAACCAGTGGTCAAAGGATGTGAAAACTTCAGTCTTAGGGCTGTCTGTGTTATTCTTTATTGACTATCAGACCTCAGTCTTCCTCTTGCTACTCATGTACTCTGAGAAGAACATCTTCTCACTTCTTATGTCCTCTTCTGGTTGTACCTCATCCTCTGATGAGGCTTTTCTGATTTTGCCTTTCCACTTGTGGTTGGCATCATCTACTGAATCTTCAGATTAACCAGGCATATAGTCATCCCATGCTCCGTGGTGTTATTATATATCCAGACTTATAGCAATGCAGCAATCAATTCAAATGTTAAGAAACATCTACACTAAAATAAAACAAAACAAAAAAATCTGTGTTTGTACTGTTAGCATAACTGGTATGACAGATAACATTATCACCAGTGGACCTCAGTCTACTCAAATATTGTTATAACCTTCTTAAATTATATGCTAAGTTAGTTGTGGTGTTTTGGTTTGGTTTGATTTTTTTTTTTTTTTACTGGCTTACATCTAGACTAGTCTCACTCTTTCTTGTCAGTTTAAAGATATGATCCTTCAATTATTTTTTCTCTTTGATAGTTGATATCTGTGTGGGCAAGTCAAACACAGGTGAGAGAACAAAGGTCTCATCATGGCCAGTCTTCGCGAACGAAGACTTGGGAAAGGTCATTAACCCTTCGAGCCTGCGCAGTGGATTTTTTAGGTGAGACACCGTGTGAGCTGAACTGAGCCCACCCTTTAATCCTGAGGTTCATCTGCTGGGGCTGAGCGAGCTTGGACAGTGGCAGTGAGGTCCTCAGGACGTAGGTTTGTTTAGAGTGACCTTCTCTTAGACAGATGGCCTTACAGGGCTGACGAGCTCCATCTGCCCGGGGAAGTCCCCTGACCGGGAATCGAACCCGGGCCACGGCGGTGACAGTGCCACATCCTAACCACTAGACCACAAAGGTAATAATTAAATAAATTACACCCTCATTTCTTTACAAAATCTTTTTCACATGTTTTTCTGGTAGATTTACTATAATTAGATATCCACTTTCATGAATGATATACAGAATGCTTAATTATTATATTATTTATTCTGTAGCTAAAGGACATGACCCAAATTTTCAGTAAGTACCTTTTTTTTCCCTTTTTCTTCCCTTTTTCAGATTTGAATGTTTTTTTAATTTAGTAAAGTTAGTATGAAGTGAAATAAGTTTATCTAGGAACATGATGAAATATACAGAGAAGGAATATTCTTGTCTGATGTAAATTGAAGTAACTTCAATGACATGACAGACCAATATCTCAAAGAAGACGTGCCAGCTGACAACTTACTTTGCTTATACTAATCAATGTGTCTTGATCAATAGTAATACCTAGTTTCCCTGTGTTATAAATACACATTCTGACTTACCCAGTGAACTTCTTTAGTTTGTTTCCTCATTGTATTTATGGTAATTCTACATGTGCTATTGTGCTGTATATCTGGACCATACAGCAAGTTTTGCAAACCAGTCTTTTGCAACTTCATTATAGCTCTGCATCCAAAGAGTCTGACAGAACAAATGTTTCTAAGTGAGGATCTAGACTCAGCAAATTGTGCATATTCAAATTAATTTTCCAAATTGTGCCACTTTATTTGAGCCTCAAGTTGCCAAAAGAAATAAAAAAGGAAAGGAAACCCTATTTTTCAGACCTTCATCTATCAGAGAAAAAAATGCAATAAGGTAGTTTTCTGTCACACTAAAATTAGAGCTTAGTAGCTGAAGTATTTTCTCAGTGCATAGGTCTTGTGTTTTCTTATTGTTTACATTATTGCCCCAATGTTTATGAGTCCCTCCCTTACATCCACAAAATTTAACAACACTGTGACTCAGCTTTGAGGACAGAATGAAACACCACATTGGTAGGGGTCCCAGAACAGAAAGGGTCTTTTTCTGTTGCAGTTCAAGAGAAACTCAGCAATCTATTGAAACTAGAGTTAATTTGGTGCGCAATAAAACAGCCCCTAATTTACAGATTCTATTCCCACAATAAAAATATGTCCTGTTAAGACTATTTCATCTTTGCATGGATGAAGTCTGAGATCTGTGCACTTTTCTTCTTAAGGGACAGAAATGAAGGGTTCTCAAAAGATTCAGAAATCCAGATCAGATAGCTCAAAATACTTATTTTTTTTCTAAATTGCTCTTTAAGAATAACTGACTATAATGTCCTCATCCAAAGATCGAAAGATCTTCCTTGTTAAATGGTTTATGAAGAAACAAAAACTGTCTGCCACAACTATAGCTCTGTGTTTATAGCTTTGATCAGGTTAAACAATGAAAAGCTGTTTAAAATATTTAAATGTTTTTTAAGTAAGATTATCTTTTAAAATATTTGCCTTCAATTCACAAAAAATTTTGCAAGAAGGTAACATCCTGGTCTGATTTGAAATTGTTCGCATTGGAAAGCATAAAAATTATTATATTGATCTAGAGGGACAGCAAGTGCACTGTGGTAGATAAATCACATTCATTCTGAACCCAGACTTAATTTTATCAAACAAATCTTGAAGGAGGAAATATTCTACATAGATATCTTACAGCTAGGATTTGAAAAACACACTTGTTAAAACCATTTATATTCACAGTAATATTCATTTGTATTCACAGTCAAGCCATATATGTGAATTCATTAACAAAAGGAAAAGTGACAGATTCTAATTAGTCTGCTTTTAAAAAGTGGATATAAATATTACATAGAGGATTTTTATGAACACGTATGGGAAATAACAATGATAAGCCAACAATGGTTTGCCAGCACATTGGGACAGCCTGTCCTCCAGCACCAGCAGACTTTTGCAAACTGATAAGGAGAGTTACTCAGCAATTTCATTACCTACTCATTGAACCAGAGTGCCTTGTTCGTCCTTGGAGGATCATTACATATGTTCTAATTCAGAAGAACATTCCAAAACCCATCAATCCAGGGTTCCCTTTCAAAGCATGATTTGATCAAAGGCATTAAATGGTTGTTTTCCCTGTTTCAATCTCCAATCTAAAATGAAATTTAAAAAAATTTTAAAAAACCCCAAAACACAAGCAAATTAACAAAAAAATTAATTAGAAAAAAACCAAACCAGCAAATATAAATATAGGAAAAAAAAAAAAAGAAAAAAGGAACCAAACAAGCCAATGAGAAATGCTCAGCACAATTCAAAGGCTTACACAAGGACATATTAATGACCTTTTCCATTTTGGCATATTCAGGTTATTTTCATTTTTACTTTTCAATAAAGTACCAATAAGATATAACTAGTTTTGTCCTAAAACATGATACAGCGATTTCACATTAAAAAATGCTGGTTACCATTTGAAAGCCTGGATAGAATAATTTCTAAAGAGTAACAGTAAATACGAAGGGTAACTTTTATGTTTTTTTAATGTGTTAGCTGAACTCACTCTTCCACACCACAGAGTGGTACCTTACAGTTAGGTAGTTACTTCTGCTCAACTAGGGACTACACCTCACAGCAGAATGCACACAAAGCAGTCAGCATAATTATTGTCAAATTCCTTCTAAGGAGTGTAATTTTGGTTCCTGAGACATCATAAAAATAGAATGGATATTGATATAAATGTGGATTTTGAAGCTCAGCATCTTACAGGCATTGATATGATATTATAGATGGTAGCTGAAATCAAAATAGAATACTTCATATAGCACATTTTTTCTGACATATACACAAAACCACATGATGGAAAGATGATGATGTGACATATCACTACTTATTTTATTTTTTTCAGGTTTATATTTCTGTTTACCTTGCAAAAAAAGCATAAAGAAGAATTAAAGTAGCCTTTGGATCATTCTGTGTTCTCTAATATGGCTGCCTTTTTCTTCAAGGAAACTTGTGAGCAGGAATAAAGAGCGTTTGTTATTCAGAGAGGAATATTTGAATGGAACTGTTAGATTTTAATAAGAATTTTAAAGGCTTTCTTTGAAAGACATTTTAAATCTTTACCTTATGAGATTTACAGTTCAAGGTTAAAACTACAGCTCCCATAACCTAAGCATATTATCTCCTTGTTTCATAACTGCAGTACTACAGTCTAAAGTAGAGCATACAAAAGAACATGGACCGACAAAATTTAGAGATGAGGGATTTATACATAGAAGAAAGCGTTTTTTAAAAACTTAAGAAGATGTTATATATTCTTCCTTTGGAAAATCTGCAGTATCACAAAACAACATCCCTGACCTGACCCATCTGTGGCTGCTGAAAAACCCTCCAACACAGCAGAATCTCCTCCTCTTCTGTACCTGCAAGATGGAGGCCTTTCATTGCAAATTTAAACCTTCGATTACATTTCAGTTGCAGCCTGTCTCTTAATGGTTATAAATTTATGAGCTCCTGTTAATTTTTAAACAGGGAAACAGCAATTCATGTTTTAACATCAATTGCTTCATAAAAGTAGATCAGAAAGGTTATGGAGCCAATACTTGCACAGTCAGCAATCACTAAATGAGTGGCCTTGGCTTCTCTGAAGCTTGTACAGCTTGTAATCACAAGGTTTTGCTGAGCACTGGCAAGAAAGAAAAAGAAATCAGGGTCTTTTTGTCCAACCTGTGCTGAAATAAAAACTGCCTCCTCAGCACTCTATGAATGAGTGGCTTTCCCTGAAGCTTCTTAGTTTGATATGGGCATTGGACCATGCAGCTGGATTGAACCCTGGTGAAGAAAATAAATAAACAGAAGTTTAGTAATGCTGAAGATTAAAGTTGCTGATTTGTTGCTCCAGGAACATTAGTAAATGGAAACATGCCACCAAAAATTAATAGTGTGTCCTTTTTCCCTGTATATTTGAGAGAGGTGGGAACAAGTCATTATCTTGAGGTAGGCTCAATTTTTCTGTTTCCTGGAACACTCCTGCCTGAACTAAATGGGACTTCCATCTTGTGAAATTTGCCTTGACAACTGCATGTCCCGGTTAACAATCTCACAGGGGTATGATCTGTGTTAAGCTACCTAAGAACTTCTGAGTGCTGAATTCTGAACCAGTCCTGATGTTATTTTTCTACCAGAACAAGAGCTCCTGGGATGAATTTCTGTAACTTGATGCAAATAACACATATTCAAGAAATGAAAAAAAATAAGGACATCTGTTGGTTCTTGCGCAGTTACAATATATTACTTGAAGTCTTCTCCTTGGGATACTACCCCTTTTAGGTTTGAATTTAAGATTGAAGTTGAGTTTACAGCGCACAAGCTGATGGTCTGTTTGGCATTCTGCACTGGGCATCTAAGATCTTGCTTTATGGCAAACTTGCCACCAGCTGCCGCAAGAGAGGAGCCCCAAAGAAAAGATACAAGGACTCTCTGAAACAACATCTCAGCCTTGGCCATATTGATCTTCATCACTGGTCTACTCTGACCTCCAATCGGGAGGTCTGGAGACACACCATCTATAACGCTGCTGATGCTTTTGAGGAAGCACGCAGGATCACCCTTGAGAAGAAAAGACAATGCAGAAAGACTCGTGCTTTGCAGAATATATCTCCTAAGGAGTCTTTCTGCTGTGCCTTTTGCAACCAGACATGTCTATCTCATATTGGCCTTTTTAGCCACCAGTGTGCTTGTAACAAATGTGGGTAGAGCCCTTCCCAAATCTTCATTTGCGAAGCCTAGCCATGAAAAACATTATATTACAACTAAGATGAGATATTTTTTTATTCTATATAGTTATCTTATTGAAATTTTTTTAGTTAAAATTCACTTCTTTATTAATACATATATCTGTGGAGCTTCAATATTCTATCAAAAGAGGTGATCTGCTGGCTTCCTTATGAACAGAAACAATGTAATCTTCAGTTTCAAAATTATCTTGTTTGCTTGTACAGCAGTTATTCTATTATATTCTCAGTAGGCTACCTAAAGTACTCTTATTTTCCCATAGAAGAGAGCTGTGAAACAGACATTTGCCTGAACTGCTGCAGATACTCAGTGTCACTGGCCTTTTTTGACATACTTGTGAAATTCTGACTAAGGGCAATATGTTTAAAGCTTTTATAACAACTCTGCAGAACCTCCTAGAGCATACTGAAACCAAAATATATTTCCATTTTCTTATGAAGTCATGAACACCTTAACTACATAAAGATAGATAGCCAATGGATGACAGACAGGAGACTACCTGCTCCTGAAAGGAAGACATGAATCAACAAGCCAGTGTATTCCATGAGAATATTCTACTTTTTACAGCTGAATTGTTGTGATGCAAATATTTGACCATAAATTAAAATTTCAGTGTGAAAGTTTTCAATGTAGAACACTAAGTTTAAATGTCTAAAGCTTGACTTTTTATTATATAGTGGAATAATATATAGATAATAGATCTAAGTCTCATGACATCTCACAGATGTAGATATATATGAAAGATATATATTAGCACAAAAGTGCAAACCAAGATGCTCAGGTTCTGGTAGGTAGACTTAAAAATTTGGCCAAAGATTTTATCAATGAGAGGGTAATTGAAGTCTTGTATTAAGTGGTTTCACCTTGCACAGCTTTCGAGCATGTCCTTCATCACATTTCCACAGAGTTTATGATTAATTGACCTCTCAAGCCATTAAACTATTCTGCCTTGCATTATTAGCCTGCTTGTAAATCAACTCACTATTTTTCCTAATATTTTCCAATAGTTTTAAAGCTAATATTGTTGGAAGGACAGTGCTCTTCTTTTCGTGATCAAAATTCATTTCTTAAAGAACATTTCCAGCAGTTTTGTGTTTAGAAAACATATAGGCTGAGTGTTTTAAGACAATTTTCCTTTGCAACCTGGTAGATAAATCTTCATAAATGAACCCTTTGGTTAGGCTAGAAATATGACCCAAAGTTCAGTTGCATGACTGATGTTGAGTGAATTAGCCTTTCTTTCCTCAAAAGCGGTGGAAAGTGTGACTGTCCGACTGGAGCATGAGCAGACACATAAAGACTCTCTTCAGCATCTATCATTCACACTGCATTCCTTTTTTTTTTTTCTTTTTTCTTTTTTTTTCCTTTTTTTTTTTCTATGTGTGTGTGAGTGTACTATCTGCCCATTTAATAGAAGTTCAGAAGTTCTGCAGACAAATTGCCAGGAGCTTGTGGACACTTGAGACATGCACAAATCCCTGTTTTGATTCAGCAGAGAACAAATTGACAGAAAGGCAAGAGCAGTGCAATGTGCATGCCTTCTTACTGGATGTTAACTTGATTTTTCGCATTGTCATTGCTTCTGCATCTCGCCATGTGCATTTTCCTGATAAGGTTGCTCCCTGCTTTCAGAAGACCATACTGCTGACCTTGCATTTATTTGGAATAGAAAGACTGGTGCTGGCTGCAGCAGATTAATATGAGCTCTGATCATGTTGGTTTAGATTAAGGTGCTGAGGTTACAGAAATGTAATTTGTACCCCACAAGGTACCATAGTATGAACAGTGACAGCAATTAATCCTTTGCCTTCTGATGGCAATGATAAAATAGCTTTTGCTGCTTCTAATAACTTCGTTCATGTTCCAGAAAAAAATTTATTCGTCCCATGAAAGAAAAAAATTACACTTTCCATCTGTATGAAAGTTTTCTGTCTTTGAAATCAATGGCTGTTCTTAGAGAGCCAATCTGTTGTTTTAAATAGCATTTTTCAGATCCTTATTTGCTCTAACAAAGATTTCAATTTCTCATGAAAATTATAAAACTGAGGGATACCAAATTTTTTAACAAAACCTTATTAAAAAGAGAAATATGAAGTAGATACAGAGGAAAAAAGGTAACTTTGAAACAATTTCTCATGTAATTAAACAAAATCTTTACTAATCTATTGATTAATACTCAAATCCTAATAGAACCTAAACATGTGATTTTTCTCACAAGGAAGAGAAAGGTCAATCATCTTCTTCAATGAGACATTGTTTGCAGTAATATTTACATTTGTATTCATATATAATATTGTGTATACTGCCATCTATATCTTTAGAGCATATTAGCAATATTGGAAAAAATCAGGCAATTATTAAACTTTTCTTATGGTGTCATGAGAGAAATAATGTATTAGGCTGTTCTCAGTATGAACTTTTATATAAAATTGCTCTGTTTCCTTCTATCTTCCTTTTACAAATAAAATTTGCTACCAAAAATCGCTGCTTCTTTGCCACACTAAAGCACATCATCAGTAGATGTGTCTCTACCATGTTTCCACTTTCCCAAGATGAAGGCAACTGATTAGGAGCCACAATAAAGCCACATCTTCAAAACTGGGGTATGGGAACACAAAAAAACCCTCTGCAACCTCTTGATACTTTAGTTTCCCTTTTTGTGGAAGTGAATAAAATAATGCACATATTTGGGTCGCCTGGAAAGGCAATGACAATGCCTGTCACAAACCCTCTCAGATCGGTATTAACCTGGATACAGCCCAAGTTTAAGCTGCCTGCAAAGTTAATATGGACAGCACAACTGGGTTGTGTAAAGTGTCAGGAATTTAGAGAACTTTAGGGACCTTTAGGTGCAGTTCGAAGGAACAATATAGATGAGACACTAAAAACACTTCTCATGCATTTATGGTTGTTTGTGGCAGTAATTTAGTCAATTAGTTTAACAGTAGTGTCTTCTAAAACAATAACAAGAAGATAAAATGGAAACTGAGTGAATAATACACAGAATTTAAAGCAGTATTTTATAAGCCATAGACTACCACTTTTATTTCATCCAAGTGTAATTAAGTGTAATTAAGCACAGCAAAGAGAAACAAGACAACAGTCTAAAGAGGAGATACTGACATTTTGAACTATGAGAGGACCAATATCTTTAAATTTACCTTGATTCTATGTTGTATTTTTATATGTGTTATCACATAAAAGATCTTAACTTGGGCAGAAGTTCCTTTGAATGATCAGATTCTGAGCGTTAAAGGGTTGCACTGCCTGGAAACTGATAAGTGAAATCCCTGAGGAACATCTTCATCAGTGACCTGGACAAGGTGATGGAATCATAGATTCCATTATGTCTATAGACAACACTAAACCTGGAGAGCAGGGCTGGCCCTCAAAGAGGCCAAGACAGGCTGGATGAAAGAGCCAGAAGGATCCACACCACAGCCAACAGAGACAAATAAAAAGTCCTGCCCTTGGCAGGGAGAGACCCTGCGAGGGAACAGGTGTCCAATTTTGGGACCCCAAGTTCAGGAAAGACCTGAACAAAGCAGGATGAGATTCGGGGAGACTTCTGTAATTCTCTGATTCTGTTACGTGGTTCTGCACCAAAGACCTTCCTTCTTCAGATATCTTGAGATACTGCACAGTATCTCATGCCCTCTGTGAAGGTTTCTTTGCTCATAAGGAGAGATGTGATTGGAAGATACACTATGTTGAAAGACCATTGAGGGCTGTTGGGTAGTCTTTGCTTCATTTAGGAAGTGGTGGGAGGGTGGTAGATTCTTGTGCACATGACCTTTATTATTTTCTGACTGGCCTGTTTGTGCCCATTATACATTTTCAATGATGAAAAATGATGTCTTTACCCCTTGTAGGTTACAAAGTCATCAGTAACCCCTGTAAACAGATAATACATCTCCATCTACTACACTGTCTATAACTTTAAATAACTTAGGATTAGAGCTAAATATACTTTCTTTATGGCCTTGAATTAATAGGCTGAATTCAGATAGTCCCCATCGCATGAGCAGCCTTTGACATCAATGCCAAAAGTGATAAATTCAGCATTGAAATTGCAGAGTTAGAACCTTTGACTGACTGATGCTGCAAATTCTTCTATCCTAAAAGCATCATATCCCAGTTTAGTATTACAAAGTCATTACACAGACTGATGAATGAAAACCATTTTCAATTCTTTCTTGACATTTTATTGAGTTGAGCTAAGACATGCTTCTATCAGGAATTTAAGCAAAAATTATACATTGGCAACTCAAATATGAAGCTATACATGTATCTGATTATTGTCCTTAACAGAACAAAAAATGTGCTATAAAAGCCAGCCTCTTTTTTAATTATTTTTTTTCCCCTTTTCATTAACTCTTTTAAGTCTTTAGGAAAGGTTGATTAACAGCAGGATATAATTTTTGCCTTAACCCTCTGTTGCCACTTTTCTTCTTCGGTAATAGATTGCGTTGTCATTAATTATAATGTGAATTTATTATGGTAATTGAGGTTATCCACTTTTAATTTCCTTCTGTATCTTATGAAGGGTACACACAGAATCAGATACCACACTGAAAAAATATTACAAAAAGCCCAACTCGTCAACAGATGGCTAAAGGACTGGTGCCACCCTCAGAATTTTGTTTTTTTTGACCATGGGGCAAACTCCATGGTACCTAGTCTCCTAAAATCAGATGGGATTCATCTTTCTAGGAAGAGCAAGAGGACTTGCTCTTGTAGCGCATAAGTTGGCAGGGCTGATCAGGAGGGCTTTAAACTAGGTTTGAAGGGGGAAGGGATTGAAACCAGGCTCTCCAGTGATCAGCCTAAGGACAGAAAGCCTGAGTTAAGAACGAAATCAGCAGCCCACCAGGAAAGATGTTGAGGTGCTGGAGCAGGTGCAGAGAAGGGCAACGAGGCTGGTGAAGGGACTTGAACACAAGTCCTATGAGGAGAGGCTGAGGGAGCTGGGGTTGTTTAGCCTCGAGAAGAGAAGGCTCAGAGGAGACCTCATCGCTCTCTACAACTACCTGAGAGGAGGTTGTAGCCAGGTGGGGGTTGGTCTCTTCTCCCAGGCAACTATTAGTAAGACAAGAGGGTATGGCCTTAAGCTGCGCCAGGGGAGGTTTAGATTGGATATTAGAAAGAAATTCTTTACAGAAAGGGTAATCAGGCATTGGAATGGGCTGCCCAGGGAAGTGGTGGATTCTCCGTCCCTGGAGGTTTTTAAGATGAGGCTGGATGTGGCACTTAGTGCAATGGTCTAGCAACTGTGGTGGTAGTGGATCAAGGGTTGGACTTGATGATCTCAGAGGTTCTTTCCAACCCGTCTGATTCTATGATTCTACATGAAAAAATAATAAAGTCTGGATTAGACCTCCTTCAACAGACAATTTACAATATGATATTTTTTCCTGGTTAGATAATCTTCTTAGATACATCACCCAGAATGAGCGTAGGTAAGCAGAAGGGAAATACTAAAGTGCCACAGTCCGAGGGAGGATGGGGCCATAACACAGCATGGATGAGTTCAGAGACAAGGTAGGGTGCAAATGGAATGCTTTATTGAGGCGTGCACAGGATTTTTTATCAGTTCAGGTGGGGAAAGGACCAGAACATGGGGTGGAGCATGAGACAGACAAACGGGGGAACAAATCGGGATAGGGACATAGGCAAAAGGGGAAGGAATGTGGGAGGAGCCAGAGAAGGAAAGGGCAAATGGAGACTGTCTCGTCTCTACAGCTTCTCTGGCCAGAGAGGGGAGTGGGGAAGGAAAGGGAGCAGGGAAGCAGGCATGCCTGGGCACGCCCAGGAAATATAATTATAGAAGCAACATACAATGTGTATATTTATAAGCACATAGAAACTGTAAAGTCCTTATAATAAAGTCCTGTCAATTGCTGTATATCTTCCTCCATGCCTGGAACTGTTCCCATCCTGAATCTTGCTCCTTCACACTAAAGTATGGATGGAACTAGTTTTTTCATAATAGAACACTTGACACAAACTGAAAAAGACTTCAGAAGTTAAAAAAGTGGTGATCCTTTTATGGTCCGACAGAGCTCAAACTCAATGGATACATATCATTGTAATGACTAAACAGAGTCCAGTATGAACACTGTGTGCAATTGCAAATTTTGTCAGGAATCCAATACGTTCACTTTGACTGATTAACCTGGAAACAAGAACTACAAATCCAGACATCATTCTTCCTATCTCTTTGAAGCAAAGGGTATGCACAGCTGAGCATGACAGTTTGTGCAACAGCACTAGAGGTGGACAAGGCTATTTCAGAGATTAACAGTATAAAAAACATTCATTCCAGAGTGCACTTCTCCAAAAAATCATGCACTGGATTTTGTGAAGGACTTTTAGAGACAGTTAGATACCCACTTTATTGCTCATTCCATTGTCACTGTAGCCTCAATAACACTTTATCATTTACAGGACCATTTTTTATTTAGCTGGTCTAAGTGCTCATGTTGAAAATGTTTGAAAAGCCAGTTTCATTCATTACAAAACTTTGTGCACTGTCAAAGTGAAAAATCCTTGAAAATGTCTCAGAAAACTGAAAGAGGATTTCTGAATACAAGTGTTTACTCATATTTAAGAACCAGTAAGATAAGCGGTACACTAGCAACTAATTTAAATAAAACCCCAAAATGATTTAAATAAGTATGTGATCCTTTATTCTGCACTGTGGATGACAAGACCATACGGAGAGCTGTCACATGTGTGTTCTGTGCACTTAGAGAGCAATAATTTGAATTCAAATTCTTAATCCTTAGAAATCTGCTTTCAGATCTTGTCATTTTCAGTGTTTTCCACTGATGGTTTACTAAGAAAAAATACTTCTCACGTGCAGTAACAAATAATTCAAATATCTTAACATTACTTGAAAGCAGTAATCACTAACTGCATTTCCAGATCCAGATTCTAACCATGGTTATCCTTTGTTTAGCTAATACCATGAATATTTTATTAGAGCTTTTTAAAAAAATTCCTATGGACTTGGAAAAAAAAAATTCAAATAGAAGTTTAAAAAGAAGTGATGTTAAAATGATTTTATAGATCATTCATAAATCACTTTACATGCATTTCAGAAAATGACCTATACTGACTCAGTAACAGATTTATGCATTTACCATATTCTGAAGTCATTATTTTTCATTTTTATCAAGTGTCTGCAGGTTCTTTTAATTTTTTGTACTCACCTGTAGAACTAGAGTAATAAATTACATATATCAGGAATATGTGATTATTTACATGCATGAATGACATGCCTGAATCCAGCTGGAAATCTTCCTGATGAACAAATACAGTTTTCAGAATCAGTCCAAGTTGGATGGGTTCTTATCCTTGTATATTGCGGGTTTCTTACCACTGACTCTCAAAATGTCCTTGCATTGGTTCTCCTCTTCCATGAGCTGATCCTATAATAAAATACCAAAGTTGCTCATTGTGACCTCAACAGGCATTCTACCACTTAGTACTCTTTGTTTTTAACTAATTTTTCTGGGCCAAAACTCACAATATAAATTTAATCTTTATTGTTCTTGAGTGTGACTATGAAACTGCTGACTGATTATTAGGAACACAAATATCTTGTGTAGTTTCAAGTGCAGAGAGAGAAAAGAAATCACAGGACGTTCACATCTTCAGGTGCCAGATATCAAAAAAAGCTAAAGGTGAGAATTTTCTTTTTCTCTAACCTTGAATGAACATATTGGTGTTAACAGGTAATATCACTACTACTTGTGGGAGTGTGTTTTGTTCTTTCCCCATTCCACGTGTTTCCCTATCCTACACACAATAAAGTGAACTCTTCTGTTGAGTACTAAAAAAGGTAGGAAAGTCTCAGAGAGTTAACTGCTAACAACAAACTTTTACAATTATAAAGAGACAGATGATGTGTTTTCAGTATCCAATGTGCAGGGCAGTAGCCTACTAAGCCATGTTTGTCCTGTTTTAATAATGGTTTAGAAATGATAATCATGGCAAATTCTTAAAAAGAAAAATTAAAGGAAAAAAGGCTCACCTCTGTATAGAGTTACACAGGCACCCTAGCCCATCAAATACAAAGAACATTAGCTGGGCAAATTCTAAATTTTTTTAAATGCCTAATGAGTTTTCAATGCAAGCCCTAAATTATGGACCCTGTTAGTTTTCCTGTCTGACCACCTTCTGTCTCTTCAAGCTCCTGTTATCCCAAGCTCCATTCTTCTGGAGTCTAGAGAATTCCATCAGTAGAAAACATAACCTCCTGCATAATTTTTTGAGAGTTGTTTTTTTTTTTACTTCTTTTTCAGAAGTGGGTCAATCTTTTTACACAGGTTTCTCCAGGGTGACAGTTGCAGAGTGAAGAGAATGAGAACAACACATTAAACATGCACAGGAACTCTCAGATTCCCTTTATTCAGAATGACTCTGCAGCTCTCAGGACATGGGAGCAGTTTGTGGATGTTATTAAAAACCTGCTGCATGTCCATATGGCTACATTATTGTCTGCAGCATCTTTCTGATCATACTAGTCCTTAATTCATAGAGTAAAATAATGTAATATATATTTTAAAAATATTGTCTCCTCCTATATATTTTCCCAAGAAAATTACTTATAGTAATATTTAGTAATTAAGTTTGGAGGAAAAAGTAAGGACACTTACTTAAGTTTTGATTTATCAACAACAAATGATTGTGAGAACATTTAAAATTATATATTATTTTAATCTGTTACTGTCTGCAGCACCTTTCTGATCATGCTAGTCCTTAATTTGTAGATTACGATAATATAATATATATTATCCTTTATTACCAAAATATGCTGGATGATGATTTTGCTTGATATTGTAACAACACCAATGCCTTAAAATATATATGAAACTTGAACAGAATAAATTGAAACCTGAAATGGAAAATTCTCACATCATCTACCATTCACACAATTTGTGTTTTGACTCTGGGAGAAAAAAAAAGAAGGATCACATGGGTCTGAAAAAAAAAAAGTTCAAAATAAAACTTTAAAAACATTTTAGAAACCACACAGTAGCAGCATTGGATTACTGTCTCTCCATGTTCTTACAGTTCTGGATCAAGCTTTTGAGAATATAATTATGTGTTGGTGATAGAACACAGGCTCTGCTTCAGGAGGTTGGAGCAGGTTTTGAGCACATATAAATTTAAACAAGCAGCTTTTGAGAACATGACTTATGTAGCAGACCATCTGTCTGTCCTGTCCTGCTTTCCTACACCTCCAGTTGTCCCCTCAACTGTTCAGTTTAGATTTTACAGCAAAACCAGACCAGGGGAGGTGAGCTGGGAATGAATCTCTCTGCTATATACATACAATTTCATTATCATTCAATATTTTTAAGTTAAGAATCTACAGACCAGGTCTCATTCTAGGTCAATCTGCATGCAATTGCTATGGACTGTATATTTTTCTTCCCTTCTCAAAATGCAAAGTGAGACAAAATTTTCTGAGATTAAAAAAAATGCACCATCCTTTCCAGGGAGATTAACAATCGATACAACCTGGTGGTCATGAGATGATGGAGAAAATAAAATAGATATATAGAACATCATATTGTCATTAACATATTTATCTTATTTTACTACTGATAGTTCCTAATTTCTGGAGCATTTTTTTTCTTCATGTGTTTAAAATGGATGTTATAAATTTTCATAAATCAATACCTTTTATTAAAAAGCCATGAAAAGCATTTCAATATCTCCCTAAGAGTACTTAAACACTTTCAATTATAAAAAAAAAATCATTTGGGAAATATTTTCTCCCCTACAACAACTCTGGAGTGTTTGAAAACCTTACTCTGTATAATGGTGGATTTTTTTTCAACTGCTTTATGCGAACATGATAAGTGCTATCTGTGAAAGAGATCTCTTTATCAGGCTTCAACAGGTGTAGGGAAATATTAACAGAAGTTATTGTTCTGAGGAACGGGAAATATAACCTGGAAGAAATGAACACTTCAAAAGCACTGAGTGCTGGGACATACAGGAAAGTTCTATTTCAGCTTCTAAAAATTTCCAGAGGTTACACTTCACTCCCTCCTGTGACTTTGGCCCAAAACAAAACCTCATAGAACTGAAGTAGGAGTGTCAGAAACATTCACTCCCGAGTTTTAAACCCTTTTCTTCCTCTTTTCTTACTTGAGAAGAAAGCAAGAGGGTGGGAAAGTTTCTGACCATTTTGAAATTGAAGAATATATGGAGTGATGTGTGCACTTAGATATTATTCATACAGATTTTTTTTTCCTTAAATTGAGATATATGGCAAAATTTAAGCATCTCTCAAAATGAAACAAAATAGAAACTTAGCACAAGGAAATTGATAATGCCCCTGTAAATTAAAAGTAATGCTCTGAAACAACATTTATGGAAGTGACAGGTTTTTTTCTTAGAGTGAAAGAAGGGAATGTGTAAAAGACTATAATTTTAAGGAAACCTGGTTTTAACTGACAAAAGAATTAATTTTTGAAACTTTTCTTTAGTAAGTGGAGTGATTTGATATTTATTCATATATAAAATGAGAAGTCCAGAAGTGAATGATATTTGAGTAGATTAATAGCTATCAAGAGTACAGAAGCACATAGGAAAAATGGTAAAACTGAAGAAAAAATCATGAGACGAAGAGCATAATTATTTACATTCCTACTTAGTCAGTCAAAGATGCCCTGAATAAATTTATTTTCCTTTGACATCAGGTGTCAGATAGTTTTTGGTCAGACTTGGAGTGGCTTCAGACTAGTGCCCTAGAGATGAACTGCCTGCTACCTGTCCCCTGAGTGGTTCAGCTCCTCTGGAATGAAAGTGTTGATCATGGTTACGCACTAAATATTTGACCATATAGATTTATGCATAAAGTAAGGAAATAATTATTTTTCTCAAAGCATAAAACATTTTAATATAGAACAGATAACGCCCTTCTGCTTGCATTAACCTTACAAATTCATACATTTAGATAATATAATTTAAGAGAGACCAGGGGTCTTTTCTGTAAAAGACAACAGCTCACACAATTAAGATGATGAAAAATGTTGTAGAATGGGAACATTAAAAACAAAACAAAAAAAAAAGGAAGATATAAAAAAAAAGGAGCACAGCGTAAAGATATCCGACTGTAATTTTTAACATTGTTAAAAAAAAATGTCAAAATTGGGATAAAAGGATGAAGAATATTTAGGTGAAATATGCTCTTGATAATTGTGATGAGCATTAAAAAGAGGAAAACTGACAGTATGCTGGTATGGAATATTGACTATTGACAAGTGCAAGAAAATACATGCTTTGAGAATATATGCATGGATTCTAGTGTAATGTTACCACAGAAGGAAGCAGTTCCATTGGCATAATTACAAAATCACAAGTTCTCACAAGGTCCTACAAAGGAAGACTGAAGATTTCACCTACAAAGATATTTAAATTGGTGTCTGAGGGAAAAGCCTATACAGTTTCAAAATGCTTAAATAGGCAGTCTGTGGTTTAGTAGCTCTGAACATATATCCACCCAAAATGATTTATTAAGGTCACATTTTATATCAATCAGTTGTTAATAAGTAAATTTCTAATATTTAGACATTGGTACAATATGTCTTGGCTATTGGGGTAGGTGATAAAATTAAGTGGAAGACAATTTTTACACTTAAATAGAGCAGAAAGTCACTAGAAAGAAAGGGAAATATTATTGCTTAATGGTACAAGATTATTTTTTTCACTGCTCAATACCGCATGGAAGATTACACCTGTGTTAGTAGAGGTATTTCTGCATATCCTTGAAACAAAACAATATTCACTTTGAGGGTGAAAAATGCCTGGTTAACAAGCAATTTAGAAACTTTTAGATACTAGATGGTCTCTGTGATTCCTCTTCCAATTCTACCAACATGAATTTCTGATGAGTCTCTGGGATCAAAGGTCCATAGACATGAGCATCTGTAGGATCACAGATCTGAGAATTGGGATTGTTTACCCTGGAGAAGAGAAGGCTCTGGAGTGCCCTATTTGTGGCCTTACAGTGCCTGAAGGAGCTGACAAGAAAGAAGGAGAGAGACAATTTACAAGCGCCTGGAGTGACAGGATAGAGGGGAATGGTTTCACATTGACAGAGAGTAGGTTTAGATGGGATAT
Organism: Pseudopipra pipra; assembly: GCF_036250125.1. Classification (NCBI taxonomy): domain Eukaryota; kingdom Metazoa; phylum Chordata; class Aves; order Passeriformes; family Pipridae; genus Pseudopipra; species Pseudopipra pipra. The sequence continues at coordinate 40,553,750 of NC_087581.1, forward strand.
CAGGAGGAAATTCTTGACTGCAAGGCTGGTGAGGCCCTGGCACAGGTTGCCCAGAGAAGCTGTGGCTGCCCCATCTCTGAAAGTGTCCAAGGCCAGGTTGGACATGGCTTGGAGCAACCTGGGATAGTGGAAGGTGTCCCTGCCACAGGCAGTAGAACTGGATGAGCTTTAAGGTCCCTTCAAATACCAATCATTCTGTGATTTTATGATTCTATGTAAGAGGGTGTTCACAAAAGTATTCTTTGCTGAAGACACTGTAAGATAAAACCCCGCTATAAATGTGTTCCCTGAAAGATTCTACTATGTAGGATTTTTGTCTGAGTGGTATGCACAAAGACTAGAAGTCTGCCTGCAGCTTTGTCAGGAGAGGATTGAGTCAGCTAGTTAATGAAGGGACCTTTCTGATCTAGCTTTCATATAAATCAGTAAGGTATTGGGGATTGTTTGCTTATTTATTTATTTGTGTCGTTTAAAAGCATCTGTGACTATGTTGTATGTTTCAGATGTTGAGAATTTATTATCCTGTTTGCATTTTCCCTCAGACAAAGCTCAGTATGATTGAAGATAATTGCAAAGCAGCAGCAAAACTACAAATGATATAGGGATGCCTATCAAGTTCAGTAAGCAGGGTTGCTTATCAGTATCTTACCAGCATATCCTCTCTTTAACTGCACAGACCAAGTATAAAGGTAAAATGAGGAATATCAGGTGAGAGAGAAAGACCTACCTGTCACCAGTTGTGATCATTAAGGAATTTCTGCAATGCAGAAAGACATTGACTTGCATGGCAAAGCCCAGAGGGTGGCAGGGAGAATGGTCTACCCAGAGCAGACCTAAAGATTGAAAGGTCCTGCCAGAAAGTTGAAATGTGACCGAGGGAAAAGTCTGAGCTTGGAGGTAATTGCTCCCTGCTCCCATGTAAGGTTGGCTTTGTAATCAGGAGATTAACAGGCTTTCAAATCCAAGCTGCTGTTGGGCTGCAGTACTAAAACAGCAGTGCTGGACCCACGAACTTTTATTGGAAAAACTAAATCTTGGAGATGGATTTTCCCCAACTTCCAAGATCATTTGTGAGGGCAGCATGCTTATTAGTGAGACAAAAGCTTGAACTCTAACCTCTTGATAACAGTCACATAATTTTGAGACAACATCATAAAACATTCTCAGAGTTTAGAGGCATGATGCCCCTGAATCAGTCTGGGGTCTCAATAACCAAGGGACCTAAACTGTCCAGGTAAAAGGGGGTTTTTTTCCCCCCATCACCTCTGCTAAAATTCTTTTCCTTTTGGATTTGATAGAAATTGAGAGCAATAATTAGCTGAAATAGGATTTTTTTTCAACTTTGCTGCAAACTTTTGTGTATATAAAATGTGCTTAAGGCTGTTGGCAGAAATGTAATAAGGATATTCAAGCTTATATTCATATAAAACTCCATTGTAAATCCACAAAGTCACCTGAGTAATACTTTCAATATGCTGGGTACTGATATAGCTGAGGCTGAGCTGAAGTCTGGAATCTCTGCGTCTCAGCTCTCTGTTTATTAATGCAGAGAACAGGAATGCAACTCTATCTTGCAGTGAAGTAGTATAGGATAAGTACAATAACGAGAAAAAAAAAGAATAATAGAAGCCATTACAGTGAGATATGATGGAGTGTAGCTTGGCCATATCATTGTTTTGCTTCCCTCTCGGGAAGAGGGCAAATCAGAGGAACAAATCCAGACCGGATCAGCAATGCACAACAGTTTCTCCACATACCACGGAAGAGCTCTACCAGGCGTATGCTGCCAGTTTATTGGTCTTTTTTATCCTGAATGAATGATGTGGAGGATAAAAGAAATAAATTCACCTGAGAATCTGGCCCTGGAGTATTGAGGGGTTATACTGTGCGATGGGGATTTTCATAACTGCATTGACTTCGCAAAAGAGAAGATACATGGTGAAAAAAGGAAGGAGCACAATCCCCCAGACCCCACTGTGTCTCTTAGGTCTGGTGTGATATTCTTCATTTTTTCTTTTCAATGTTTTTCATGTTTGTAGAAACCGTAAGTGTATATTAGGGTCTCTGTTATGCAGCCTAAGTGCAAGTAAAGGCTCCAGTCTGTACATGTCTGGGGAAAAAAAAAAGGTATTACAGATTTTTTGCTTGACAATTCAATTTTTACTCCAGGTGTTTCAGTTAGAGAGATCATTCACTCTTGCGTTGGCAAAATGTCACATGAAGCAAGTCAGGAAGGATTTTTCATTACATTTTGGCAAGCAAAGCATGTTTTATGACTTTTATTTTCTCTCCTGTACCATTGTACTGGTAGGGGTGAGAAAAAACTCTTCAGATAAGGTGCAATGAATGAAAAAGTAAAAAGCAAAGTGACAATAACTTCTGCACAGGAATAGGAGGAGCAGAAGAGCATGAGAACAAAGACTGCTGCCTCAGCTATTTAGCCCAGCCATCAACTCATTAGTGATTTTAATTACCCATAGCCACTGAGTAGTTAATACACTGAATTCCTGTATTACTTTTATACAAGGTCATAAAGTGCTTTAATATTTGAAAGAAAGGGGGGGGGGGAAGATAGGTTTTTAGAAACAGTAAAATTCAATTAGTAGGAGAAGTTAAGATTTAGTACAGGTTAGGTTTGATTAAGACATCTTTAAAAGTATGGTGTGCAGGAATAAAAAAGTAAGTTTTCTGGAAAACGTGGTGGAAGAGGATCTGGAGGGAAACCTACACCTCAGTTGTGTGAGAAACAAGATGGCCCCACCACCAGTCCAACAGCACAAGCTCTGCTGATTCTTTCCAGCATCAGTTACACAGGTCAGAAGTTAAATTTCTTCACAGCCCAAAATGGAAGATGACAATAAACTGCTTGTTTTGTGTTCTAATCCTGTGATAATAAAATTATATTTTTTTTTCTGTAGGGTATTTGACATTGCAGTCAAATCACAGTATTTAGGGAATCACAGATTATCTGAAGATTATTCTGTGACTTGGAAGATAATATAGGGCATGCTTGGTATTAGTGGCTAAGAATTGTTTGTCCCTAAGAAATGCTATATGAAGAGAATGAAACACCTAATGAAGGTAACATTGAAAGTAAAAGCAGATTGGAGAAGTTAGCTGTCCTTCCAAAAATATCTGTCCAAATGAATTAAGAAAACTGGGTTCAATTAATGAAATTAAAATTTTCAAAAAACAGATTAAATACTGTGCAGTGTATTTCTGTGAAGGTATTTTAAAATCAGCTTGAACAATACATCTGTTTTGTCTTAACAAAATGCCCTGTGTCCCTTAGAGCATTGTGACACCACCATTTACTCAAATATGAAGATCTTCTGTCGAAAACTGGAATTTTTATCACTGAATCAGTGCTGGGGAGGTTTAGGTTGGATATTAGGAAGAAATTCTTTACAGAGAGGGTAATGAGGCATTGGAATGGGCTGCCCAGGGAAGTGGTGGATTCTCCGTCCCTGGAGGTTTTTAAGATGAGACTGGATGTGGCTCTTAGTGCCATGGTCTAGTAACCACGGTGGTAGTGGATCAAGGGTTGGACTTGATGATCTCAGAGGTCCTTTCCAACCCAGCTGATTCTATGATTCTATGATTCTATTTCACTTTCCTTCGGAGTATCACCACCTCTCCCCACAGAGTGTGTATGCTTGCTTTTCGTATTCATACCGGCAACGCCTTTACAATCTTCAGGAACTTGTGTTTCATGTTATTCTGGTCCTCAGTTTCTTCCGTACCACCCAACAGTAAGAAAATGTCATTTACCACAAAAAGCAGGGATCCCTCTACAGCAGTCTTCCAGGCACCACAAGATACAAACAGATAAACATAAGTGATTATTTTTTTCCCCCACAAAAAAGCCCTTCCTCTAAACAGTGCTATGCTCCCATCTGGTAATAATCTAACAGGGTTTGTTTGCAGTATGACTGGATAGTTTGCACTAAAAGTGTAATAAAAATTTTCATACACATCACACACACACACACACACACACACACACTCTCTATGAAAACCAGAATCTGTCTGTCTGGATGAAAGGAAAGGTTCTTCTGGGAGCTCCAGCTTGTTGCTTAATGCAGGAGCTCCTTCTGTTGGCAGAGAAATTGAGGACAGTTACAAGTCAGGCTGGGGAAAAAGTTACATGATAAAAGGGGTGTACGGATAATTTTTGATGCAAATTATGAGAATTTGATGAACTCTTATTAAGTGCAACTACATACCTAGGTTAAAACCCTAGAAGAAATACTGCACTGAAATGAACTTAATTTTGTAATAAAAGAAAAAAAGCTTGGACCTCACTGCTAAAACACGCATTTAAAATAAACTAGCAAATCTCTGTTAGATCCTCAGCAAATCTTGTTCTTAGATCTGAGTGGCAAAGCTATCATTAAATTTGATGTGAAAATAAAAGGGTCTATTATAGTGGGTAGTATCTTTATTTTAGTGGTAATATTGTGTTCATCTAGGCATCTTTTGAAATGAAACAAAAATAATTTTCCAACAATAAACAAAATTGCACTTTGTTCATTCTCTATGTTGTCATCACTCAGAGAATTTATTTTGTGGGGCCACTAAACTTCCCAGGGTAATCCCAAAGTAACTGTTCCTACTTATATTAAGGTACAAGAGTTTACCAATAATAAGTTTGGTTTTAAATGATACTTAAGGGTCAGCATCTTGACAACTGATGCAGGGTAGCACGGTTAGTTAAGGAGGAGCATGGAGGAATGAATCTAAAACATAGTCTGTTTTCAAAATCTGAAATTGTTTTCATCAAACTTACAGTAAAAGCTGCGATCCTTACTTTTTTAAACATATTTCCACTGTGAATGAAATCTCTCTTACCATTCCAAGCAGCTTGAAAAGGTGAAAAACCATCTCCATGTTTCAGCGTATGAATGGTAAAGAGTAACCATGATTTTTTTTTAAGAGAAAAATTTTAAGAAGAACAGACAATGGTGAAATAGAATTGAGAAATGTGAAAACAGAACCTGCAGCTGCTCTGTGTTACAAGTTGGAGACAGTGATCAAGGTGTTCTACAGCTCACCTCTCCTCACCAGCACTAACAACTGAAGGAGTTTTAATAACTCTAGAATCCTTTTAATGTCTTTCAAAGAATATTAACTTCTCCGTCTACATCAGGAAGACAAGCACCATGTCAGAAGCCTAAGAAAAATTCATTTACACATTTTTCAAAATCTCAAACCTACAAATAGAGTCTTGATTTCCTGCAAGATTTTTCCATATTTTGAGGAACTGCGTAGATAACAATTAACTCACAGGTTTACTCTGGCATGTGAAAAAAGAATGTAATAATAGAACTCACAGTTACTGGCAAAGAGATATAAAAATGTCACAAAAAATGAGAACAAACATGACAAGTCAAAGAATGAGTTGTCTCATACATTTGCTGAGTGGGAATGGAGAGTACTAACACAAACAAATGATATCTTATAGCTCACAGACTGTCTGATATGTTAATGACCTGATAAATTAAATACTAGGTCAAATTGTCATAAAATAAAATAGTATTAAACTGTCAAGACTTCTTCAGGGACTGGCAAGGCAATTCTGCCATATTTATGTGAGTTAAGAAAAACAATAACTCAAACATCAAAATGATTTTTTGATAAACAGCATCAGCCAGTCTACATTAAATTGACACCCTTCAGATGTCTTCTAGAAATTAAAAATAGATTATCAATAAGAGAAATTGTAAGTTAGGCTAGAGATTTCAAGCATAAATGGTGCAGAAATGTAACTATCTATTTGTAATTGTTTTTCTGATCCCAAAGAAAATCTTCATTGATTTGAAGAATATGGGGTGAATTGTACTTAGAACAATTGACTGTGGAAAATACAAATATACAAAATAGTCTGCACTGACATTACAGAGAAATATCTGCACTGGATTTTAATATTAGTTTTTAAATTCAGATCCAATGTCATTGAACCAAGTGTTGAACTTTTTATTCATGAACATTTTGGCAGTGAATTCAAGTGCCAATTGTATCACACATCTGTGTGCAATAATATAATTTGGGATGAAGGTTCAGATCTTCTGACCTGCAATGCAAGGGAATTTCTAGAATCCTAAAGCAATGGGCAGGATGCAACACTGCAATAGTACACAAACATGAAGATTGCCTTTCTTGATTCCAAATAGGTTAACAGGAGAGTTTCTGTCACTCTTTTATTTCAAAGAAATCAAAATATTTTCATCTAGCTAGTTGTTCCATAAATTCAGTAAATAATGTAAAATAATGAAACTAATCAACCAGCAATCAAAAAAAAAAAAAAAAAAAAAAGAAACCAAAATAAGAAGAATCTTCAAGACCACAGTGACACAACTCACCATGTCCTCTTGCCAGCCTCTGTCTCCAGAATATGCTTCATTCATATTCTCTGTTCTGTCTCCAGATCACCATGATCCTTTCATGTAATAATCAGATGTTTCCACAGATCCTGACTGGTCTTACTTTAATACCCTGGGCACCCAGCCCAAATGTGCCTGGGGGAAGAAACTTGTATCAAGAGTTGTCCCAGAGTGTACTGGTGGCAACTTTTTCTGTGGCCTGGACCATAGACAAAATCACAAGCTCCAGTTCTCCTACCTGAGATTTTGTTTCGCTTCTTTCATCTTCTTTTTGGGGTTTAGCAATGAGTTTCTCTTTCTATGCTTGCAGTTTTCCACTGGAGGTTCCCTATGTTTGGGAGGAAACACAGAAATTAAAAATGATGCAAATTCCCTCTTAAACAAGCCTGTAATGAAATAGAAAAAAAAAAAAAAAAAAAAGGAAGGCAAAAAGTATATATATAATAGTGTATATATATACAAAGGTGTTCTTCTTTCCTAGGCTTTGCATGTTCATTTCATTATGAAACAGTCTTGTGTGTGTGTCACAAAAATAGTTGAGGAACTGTAGTCTAGATCCTGCCTGAAGATAACTCTGAATGTCCCAGCCCATCTGAACGAACAACAGATTAGAGTGTGGTGACCCATCTTCTTGGACCTGAAGATAAAAAAGCTCATGAAAAAGGGGAGGTAAATTGCAATCACTGTGTTCCTTGAATGCATTATAAATAAATATGTTTAAGAGTAGGGACAGTGCTGCTCATCTTTACTTTGTGAAAACATACTCTGACATTTTTCTGTTATTACAACTGAGATACCTGCTGGCAGAGCATAGGGAGGGGGTACACCAGCATGAGAGGGCTGCAGCAGAAGAGAATCCTGAAATAAGACTTTCCTCTAAAATTAAGAATTTTACTGCAACCAGCAATAGCCAAAGAATATACATTTTAACCTAATGTATCTAACACAGAATTTCAAGACATACTTAAAGTCAGAAAGTGGAAAGAACAGAATTTTACTGAATTAATTTAAATGCCAGAGTCTCTGATTATGTTTAAATAATTAGCTGAGCAGCAAACAGTGATTGCAGCATACCTATAAGCTATAGTTGACTTACATTATAACACTGCAATTCAATAAGTACTACACAAAGGCATTAACTATTGAAATCATGATACTCTTTTTTTTCCTTTTTTTTTTTTAGAAAACTACTCTCAGGTATTGTAGCACTGAACCACAGGTCCCTTAAGCCGTCATAAAAAATTGTATCAGAAAAACCTAGAATAAATTGTAATACTAAAACCTTGATTACAGGCTGTTCAAAGCAATAATATCTATGAGATAACCTTTCTTCACCTAATTTGTGTAGGATTTTTTGCTACATTTGTGTTTGAAAATGTAGAAATACAAATTATACTTATTTTAATCGAGCTTTAGTAATTTTAACTTGCTCAGATTCCCCTTTTTCTGTCACTATGAAGATATTTGCTTCCAGCCTTACAGTTCAGTCATGAAAAAACTACCACAGAAAAGGACATGAGGAAAAAAGAGAAGATTATATAAAGAATTCTATGTAAATAATATGCAGTAAACAGTTTCAAAGCTTATGAGTGTCTGTGGGCATTTGTGTGTTTCAGAAACACAGAAACTGGAGAAGCCATAAGTGAAATAATTTCCTCCTCTATTTCAGCAATTGACTGGAGATTAGAGAAAAACAGCCTCTAATCTTTCCTCCCACAGGCTACCAGCAAGGACTTGCCTTAATTAGTCACCACTGGATGAAGGACTCAAATTGCCACCAGAGGAAAAGTGGCAGATTCTGACCCCGAGCCACATCCACCTTACAAAAGCAGTTTGAGGTCAAGAGCATGGAATAGATCCTCCCACAATCTGCCCATTCATTTAGATTTGCCACATGAAGTATTGAAAAGAAAATATTAATTTTAGTATTGCCAGTGGAGTTTGCAGTGACTCATGTTTTTGATGGCACATTACTCTGCAAATGACCAAAACAACTTCCTCACAGCTTTTTTTTATCACACTTTATTACAGTTAAAATTTTAGATGTTATATTAGCCTTGATCAACATTTCTTCATAAATGAGCTCTTTGCAAAACGTCTTATTTTCACCCACTCTTTTTGAGTGAAGAATAGGAGGGAGTGAAACATTATTTTTTCAAAACTTAAGCTGTAATGTAATGGTGTTAATAACTAGAACAGCTTAAGAACCTAAGGCAGACTTTTTCAAGAAATGGGCTTTTGTAAACTAAAAGCCAACCAACATTTTATTTGCACAGTTACCATTAAAATATAATATTTCAATCAATTTTCTAAAAATGTATGGGAAAAAGGTACCTCAGGTCTGCTTTTCTGAACATTAATCTGTAACATCTTCAGGCTTTAATAGTACACATAGGGCAATAATAATTATTTCTGTACTCATAACTTGATTTCTAACTTGGTTTTTGGTTAATGCTAATTTCACTAAAATATAGTTTAGATGAATAACACTTTAAGGTGACTTTAGCTGAAGGCCAAAGATGAAGATTGCTTAACAGATGCTGCTAATTACCAAGTTTTAAAGATAAACTTTTATTTTAAGATAAAGACACTATATCTCTTTGAGAAACTTCACAAAAAGTTACTAATGCACTAACAGCTCCCTTTCCTCTCAAATAAAGTAATTGTATAATTAAGTTCTTTATGTAAGTGTAATGGTTTTAATAGGCCCTTAATAATATTTTCATGAAATTTTATGTCAGTAGAGATTGTAGTTCTTGTTCTTCAATACAGTGCCTAAATAAAAGCTTCGAATACGATTTAAGCTCATCCATTTGGTAGCCTTCTTTGAACTTAATTTGCTTTATCTTACTTTATTCCAGACTTTTTCACTGTCTTTGCCTAGATTTCCCCAAGGCTGATGGGCACTTCAGTGGTGGAGGAAAACAGAAATTACTTTTCAGTTCACAGTACCCTAAAGCCTTTGAAGAAATGTGGGATTCTGGGATCCCCTAGCACAGAAGAAAAAGAGAAAACTTCTTACCTTGCAGCTGTGAAAAGTTTGTGGGACATTAAACAAGATGAGAGAGAAAAACGCCACTTCTCCAATTAAGGTAATATGGACATATGGTATCATATGCACTTGTCCTGGTCATGGATTTTATTTTGTTCATTTGGGGATGTTTTTTGGTTGGGTTTTGTTTGGGTTTGGTTTTGTTAGATTTTGTGGAAAAGCTTCAGGAAAGAGTTGACCTCCTCAAATAAAATGAAACAATTGCAAACTCGTGCCTCAAGCCTCTGCTCACACACAAATGCAAATAATTGGAAAGAACTTTAAGCTGGCAAGAATACTTACAAGCTCAGTCCATTAATGGGATTTAAGCATTAAGGTTTGTAATTTCTTGAAAAGTGATACTGTTGGATTAATAAACCTAAGAAAATAAGTTTAAGGAGGTTTGGCAGGTTTGGTGGTAGTGGTGGTGGTAGTGGTGGAGATGGTGGTTTGGGTTGGGTTTTTAACTGACAAGTATTCATAAAGGTTTTATCTTAATCTGTAGTTGTATTTACCAGAGCTCCATGTTACTTAGACTTTTTTTTTTGAAAGAAACTGGAAAGAGATCACATTTAGGAGACATTTCTGGTGTTTCAAAAAAAAAAGTCAGAGTAAAGCTGAGAGATTTATGTTGCAATATGTAAATGTGTGTTTTCCTGCCTGGACTGATTTACAGATAGAAGACTGCAACAGTATTAAAGTAAATAAACAGTCATTCTTTTTCTTCACATGAACCTAAGTCTGGATCCACTGTTTGGCCTATTTTCTTACACAACTGTGTCTCAAAAAACAAGAACCTTTTTGGGTGTCTCTGACAAAACTGATGCTTGAAGTAATATTGTGGAAGTACCCAATAATAAAATAGTGGGTGATAGTAGTTAAGTTACACTAGATAATCACTACAAAAATATTCAGTCCAACATGTAAAATGTAGTCTATTAAATGGTGATATTCTATATCATTAAATGTGATAAAGCATGCAAAACCACTTTACTATATAGTTTTATGCATAGGTGTGGTATTAACAGATAAATGTCTTTAACAGAAGTCAAAAATTCCTAAGACAGCATTGCACAATGCAGTCCCACTAACTACCACCATCAACACGAACTCAACATCCAGAATATATTTCATTTGATCTGCCAGTTTCTGTTGAATTTTGGCAACAATTGTGTTATCATACAATTTATCACATGATAAATAATCCTAGAGGAAGACAGAGTCTGGGAACAGTTGACTCTCCAATGCATCCTAGACCATGAGTAGTTCCCATAATTAAATCCTCCTAAATAGAGTCTCAGCATATAACATTTTAAGGAAGGCCTTTTAATTGAACTGCATGACAACTACTTTGGGTGACTGGTTTAATAGTATTTGAAGGAAAAACATCACATAGATCTGGTAAAACTGCTCAGCTGAATTTTGGGGGGGATTTATCTCCAGCAAGGTTTGATCCACCTCTGGTTTTAATGCAGCAGCCACGTACACTGTTGCTGACATAGACTGTAACATTTACAGGATATGTTTATTGTAGGAAACCTGTGCTCCTGAGCAGTGACACCACTGCTCTGAGAAACACCTGCTTTTTGTGTGTTTATCCATAGCTATACTCTAAGTGAAAATGAGGAAATCTACAGTCTTTCATTTACAAGAGACAAAGTTTCGACAAAGTCACAGCACCTGGGGGTTAACTCTAGACAACAGCCAGAGTTTTAGCACCATCTCTTGACAAAAACTTGCAAAATGCAGTTATGTAGTAAACACATTAGTAGTATTTAATTACGTAATAAATGGTAACTATGCCATGGCAGTAGTAGTAGAAGTAGTAACAGCAACAGTAATTGCAAGACTAATGCTAAGTATAGTAAGGCAATTAAAACAGCGGTAGGAAGTGCATTGACTACATAGAAAATATGCAGAATGAAGGCAAGGCTCAAGACTCAATGAGCTCCATATGATCCCAGATGGTTTTACTGAAGTTTTAGGTAGTTTTAAACTATTTATCTATGAAGACTGTAACATAAAGATCTTCAATGCATAAACTGTACTGTCTTCTGCATTTACTCCCAAGAATGAGTAGTAAATAGTAGAGACATACAGATTATGCTTATGGTATCCAAGGTACACTTAGGATGTGGGTATGTCTAGGATTTATTTTTATTACTTTTTATTATTCATATGTATCACATGAAAATATGTAGAGGTACATGTGAGAAATAAAAAAATCCAGTTTTATTGTAAGCAAATTGATTTTAGTGGAAAGCAGGGGGTGGTGGAATTTATTTCTTCTCTTTCATTTAATTCCAGGAGTTTTAGACACCTCGTGGAGGCTGTAGGGTGAAAAGCCCTGTCTGGGCCTGACACCAAGGGAACATCACGGTCGAGGTAGGGATATAAAAATGGAAAATATACCCTGGCCACATGGCTGGCCTTTGTCTACAGAGGGGTATGCCATCAATCAATCAAGAGGGAGGGTGACACCCCCTCCCGAATTTCAAAAAATTACCTTTTAAGGTAAAATACCTGTTATCTGTTGAATATTTAACAGCTTATGTAACCAAAAGGTACAAAAGGGCGCGTTTTTCAAACGGCAGGGTGCTCGGACCAGGTCATGAGTTCGTGTACCCAGCGTGCTGTTAATGAAGCTCTTTGTTTCACTGTATTTGGCCATCTTCTAAATTTTAATTAGAGATATTTCTCACAGTACATAAGCAAAAAGGGTCAGTGACATCAGAATAACTGTTTTTGAAAACTATGTCATCCAACAAACCAGGTCTATGAAAACTTCAACTCTATCCCCAGAACTGACCTCCTTGTGAGGTCAAGAAAATAAAGGCAAGAAAAATAAAATATACTGAAAGAAAGCAACTCTTCTCCTCAGTAACTACAGATCTGTACACAGAGTAAACTCCGATGGGAAAATGTTGGGAGAATAGAGATCTTATGTGAACAATTTCTGTTGCATTTCTGTGAGCCTTGCCTTGGCATGGTTGGGTGCAGACTGTAAAAGTAACTGCGCAGCTAGTATGGCTTCAGCCTTGAAGCTAGAACAAAGAAGGCTTTTTGCCAAGGTCAAGGAGGAGTTTTTGGCAGGTGAGTTTGGTAAGTTTTCTCATCTCTTATGGACACCTGCTATGGTCCACTTAACACCAGACAACAAAGTATGTTTTTCTTATGTATCCAATGCTGTGTGAAGAAGAATCACACGTCTGAGTGTATAGGCAGTATAAAAGTGTGTCCTTCTTCTAATAAAGCCGACATTTTGACAATCAAATTGGTCTATGCGCAGTCTGTCCTGAGCCTCTCCACCGTTAGGAGAGTAATGACTGCATGCTTCCACCAGGGAATATTGTGCTGATCGAGGCAGAAATGAAGTGGAAATGAAGTGTGTTAACAACACTTTTTTGGTGGATTTTCTGCTTTTCTTTGGGACCAGATGTGATCGTTTTTATTACAGAGGCAACTAATTAGGTCTGAGATAACAGTTCAGTTCAAAAAAAGATAAAGAGGAAATCAGTCGATGCCATATTCGGAAACATACATTCTGAGTTTCCTTCTCTTTAAATAAAACTTGAGTGCAGTCTTCTCAGCAGTTTCCAGCTTGTGCAAAATGATGGGAGCTATTATTTCCTTTGAGAACTTTGTGAGAGGATTAGTCATTTTGTTATAAGCCATTGTGATGCCAAGTCATGAAGCTCAGGGAAGAATCACCGGAAATCATCCTAATGCCCCATGCATAATGCTTTTTAAACAATTCCATTCAGAAAGTCAATCTCCTCTGTCATTTGCTGTAGTTTTCAGTGCATTAAAGAACACTGGATCTTTTACTGCTGTTTCTGATACTAGGAGTAAAGCCATTGACACAACTTTTGTAAGAAAAATTTAAGATTTTCCTTATCTACTGAAATGTTTAAGTGGAAAATCAACAGACAGATAGTAGAAGATAATACTTTAATGACAGCAAAAATGCAGCCAGTATAGTTGCATGCCATTAAATTATTCAATGTTTTGTAGCTAGGCACAATAAAGCAGTGGTTATTTATGCAAGAGATGTAAGCAGTTTTGAACAGTAGACATAAGACCAGAATTCCACTCGTGTCATTTCAGATGGCAGTGAGCTTGTTGATACAGGGACAGCAAACAACGGGGCAACCATAAACCACCAGAAAAAAAAAAATCCAAGATATTTTCTAAAGCAGTTTTACAAATGACAATGAAAATGCAAATGTAGCTGTGAAATGCTGTAATAATCTGACAGCAGCAACCAAGGCTCCTCAAAATGACAGTCAGAGGGGCTGGGATGAAAGCTGCAAGATGCCTGCTGGTTACCTGGTAATCAGAGAACTATCAATCAAAAGCACACTGCCTTAAGATCTTAAGATTTTCAAGAGAGTAAATGAATCTTGAGAATTTACTCTCAAGAGAACTAGGACATATTTCTGCTACAAAATCTTAATTGGGTAGCAAAAGCTGTATTTATTCAATCAGCTTTGCTGTTTCTTTCTTTTCCAGTTTGCAAATAAGCTGTGTTCACTTTTCTGTTGTTTTGATGCTCCTCTTGTTTCAGGCACTTTTACTTCTCTTTTACCTTTTTCAGCACATATTAATCACATGAGTGTGTGGATTCCAACACACAAGCAGGAAGGGACTAGAGATTCTCACTTGTATTTCCCCTCCTCTTTGCAAAGAAAACCATGAGATTCAGAAAGTCATTATTTGATACAAACTCTTGACTACTAGGAATTTTGCTTACTCACAATGAATTTAACACAAGTTTCATCATATTATTACAAAATTAAATTATATTATTTCAAAAAACAGTGATAGACAGACCTTGGTGGCAGAGAAAACAAGGACAAGTTGCAATGTTTGAAATGAGACAAAAGGAAAAACTTTTTCACTCTGAGTGTGGTTAAATATTGCAGTAGTTTGCCAGAGAGGCTGTGAAACTATCATCCTTGGAAATATTCAAATATTGCCTGCATGAGGCCCAAAGAAACTTGATAAATGTTACCCCTACTCCGCCTAAGGGAGACGGGTTTAGGAATCACAGGGTCCCTCCAAACACATCAACTTCTTTTTATGCCCAGTGGAATCATTAGCATGTTAGACAAGTTGTTTCAGTTAACCACAAACCACTAAGAAGCGATGATTTTTAAAAATATTTTCTCTTTCTGAAACTTTTCTTCAGGTGTCTATACTGCAAGCATGGATGTTAAGTATGAGTTGCTTGAATGATTTTGCTCCTTTTTGGCAGAATTTTGCAGTACTGAACAGAAAGCATTGGCCAGCTGTGAGGGAGAAAAAATGACGTTTCACCAGATGAATAGTGCCATTTGGATAATATGATTAAGTGTTGTAGCATCTGTTTTTCATTTGGTTATGCCCTTCTAGACTTTGCTGCTAAGGGGCTTTGTTATACAAGAGACACTAGACAGAAGGAAAGGTGTCCTACACTTTAATATCCAGGAGTGATTTATTTCATCTCAGTTACTGACATTCAGGGTAGTCTACAATCATTTTCTGTCCATAGCTACATCCAAAAGAAATTATGTGTACTTCAGTACTGGAATTTTTAAGGGACAGAAATAGAGGAAATGGTAAACATGATTTGAAAGTGACACCTAACCACTTAAAGCAAACCACTATAAGCTTAAAATAAAACAAATTTATCAATTTCCTGTAAAATGATATAAATATTATCTCTATTTATTTAGGTAACCAAAAAGCTTTTAAAAAGTACATTACTATATTATTAATGATTTCTAGACTATATGACAATTATTACCTAACAGTACTCTCATTTTTTATTCATTCTTTAATTTTATTTTAATAAAAAAATTCTTTCCTTTTACTTTCTAATATCCTTGTAATCTGCTTGTTCATCATTATTCCCATTCATTTCTAAAGACAATTATTTATACTGTTGCTTCTACTACAGTAATAACATTGCAAAATTTTTTCAGTCCAGATGTATGATAAATGAAATTTGATTGTTCTTATTTATTGAAAAATGTGGGTGAGAATTTTAGGGCTTATAATGTTAATAAAATAATTAATTGCTACTTCTTTGTTATTAAAGGAAAAAAAAAAAGCACTTGGGCCAGTGAGAAGCAAATTTCCTTAAGCTTCTTTATGGAAATATCTGGTTTCAATGATTTGATTGAATGCAAATGTGAAATCAATAATTGGTCTCCATATTGCAAGCAAAGCAGTGGGGAATGTAAAAACAGAAATTTCATGCTCCACAGAGAATTCTATGTTTAAGACACCTAGCCCAATCTCTAATGACAAAAGTACAACTACTTTTTGACTACCATATCTACTAGTAATGAATTTAGAGTTTTCTGATTAACTGATGTGTGCAGTCACTTGTGGGTTTTGGGGGTTTTTTTTGCAGAGCAAAGCAACATAAAAACTCACACAAAACAAGAATAAGGAGGAAGAAGATGATTTATTGGCTTAAATAGGTAGAGAAATCCTGAGGCTGTTCACACCTCTGGCATTTATTATTTCAGTTCATATGGAAAAGTGTATGGTCTTTCAACTCACTGTTCTAGAGGGTGCTGGAAAGACTAAAGACCATGTGGTGTCCCAATACTACGGAGAAGTATCAGGAAAATAAATAAATCTATGAAAAATTGATGATATAGAATATTTTTTGATCTTCTTAAAAAAATCATTATGAATGTGGAAAAAATATAATACAATAATGTCTTCTGTCATGGAGAGGTCATGAGGGCTAAAAGAATTTTTTTAACATATACACATCCTATTCTCTAGAATATGATTCATGTGTAGAAAAATGTTCAACAGAAAATTATAGTGCTGATATTATTGTAATGTCCTTTCCCCCTTTTGTTTAAATGTATGTACAAATCTCTAATAGAATGGCAGCTTGAGCTATTCCTTAGGTTTAGTATCTTCAAGGCAGACAATTAAATGGAACTGTTTAAAAAGAAGAAAAAAACACCAATAAAAAACAAACATAGGACACCATAAATTCTACAAACACACAAGTGAGTGAAAAGTCCTAACCTGAATGCTGTTAATAGTCAATAGTAACAACCTTGCCTTATTTTTATCATTCCTACCATTTGTTTAGAACCATTCCACGCAAACACTTCTGTTTAGTGTATCTTCCAGCGCACATTTAATTCTAACTTGTCAATAGGACCAGATAAGAGAATTCAACTCTCTTTGGTGACAGTTCAGTCGTGTTTATTTCCCTACTATTCTGTTTACATTTTTACCATAAAGAGAAAAGCTTATATATCCAATCATTATGTTATTATATTTTTAAATATAATTGAAAAATATATCAATTCAATGGATTTAAATGTCCACATAAGAAAAATATTAATGTATAACATGAAGAAATTTGTAGTATACTTATATATGAATATACATATATATGTTTGTATGTATCAAAACGTTTCATATTAAGACCCTTCTCATGTGTATTTTAATTAGAAACTTAATATTTAGGATTTTTCATTCTGTTTACATGTTCTTTTGACCTCTCCTGCACATACCTGGCAACCAGTTTATTTGCATGGCATAAATAGCAAGAGCTCTTACAGAGGTTACCAGTGGTATCAGAGAGACTATCAGGTATTTCTGGAGGTCATTATTTGACATTATTAAATGCATTCAGCAGTACAAGACATGTTATTACTTCATGTGGTATAATACCATTTGAAGAAATTTATGTACAACGGCAGATGAAATTGCTTCAGATCGAACCTGGCACTAGGCAATCGTAAAAAAAACCTGAAAAAAAAAATTATAAAATAAATTTGACAGAAGAAAAAGCTTCAGTCAGAAATTCTAACTTTAGTTATCCCATGATATTCACCAGATCTGGGAATCTGAGTGTTTTTTCTCAAGACAACAATGATTATAATAGTTCACCAACTACATGAACTGTTGTAGCAGTTTAAATGTATGTTCAAAATCCTAATAAAATCACAGTTAAATTGGGAGGAACATGGGTCCATACAATATGAGATAATCAAACAGCCAAAGGGTAAACAAGTTTGCCAGAAATATTATTGAGGTAAAATAGGTAAAAACATTTACCTTTGGATTTATTTTTGTGAGCTCTTAATATACAAAGAGTCAGAAGTTTTATTTATTTTGTCACCTATTTTTTTCAGTTTATATTTTTAATTCCACTGTACTAACTACAGAAAACTCTGGTATTACAGAAAACTTTGGTATTATTAGGTATTTATAATCCCCCAATAACACCTTCTAATCTCTTCCTTTCCCTGGATAACCACCTCACAGCTCTGCAGACTTTGTTCTTTTAATCACTTCCTACATAATAACACTGTAGTACATGATTAAACACAGTCATTTTGACCTTTGACAAATACCTGGATGCACATATTCCCCAAGCACTCCCTGTCTCTCTTACACTTTACATTTCCTTCTAACACTGCCTCGTCAGTTCCTTTTTTCCCCTCCTATTTTCTACAGACAGGACACTTCAGCCCAGTGGGACCTGTTCTGTTGTTGGAATATTCTTGAAATTTTAACTATTACCAAAAGAACAAGCATTCTTGATCTACTCCCAAAACTTCTATACATTGTGATCTTTGCAATCAGTCCATCTCATTTGCACCTTTGTCATGAGTCACTTGACTTGGTTGTGAGCCAGTTTTATGAAGCTGCAAATTTTTTTTACAGTGTGCTGATTTTTAGATTTTTTTTCCTTACTGTTGCTAATGGCTGTTCTTTATTCTGCTATCTTCTCAACATATTCCAAGTTCTATCTGCATGTACATTTTGCCTATTTTAATTCCATAGGTACAATAAACCAAAGAAAAAAACAGTAAATGAAATAATTTACAGCTACACCTTCTTTAAAAACACCATTTGACCTCGAATATAATCTATTTTAGAAAAAAATAAACAAAACTACTGTTTAATTTTTGTGTTCCCAAGGGACAAAAAGAACTTGAGGAAGTAGCTTTTTACCACTGCAGAAGTCATTTTGCATGTAACAATACCCTTGACTGATTTTATTTGGGATTTTTCCATGGCCTTCACAAGGAATTTGGTCTCCTCCACCAAATTAATGACTTTGTCATTTCAGTTGCTAATGGTTTTTTTTTCTCCTTGACCTTGGAGACATCCCAAGCTTGGTCGACCTCTTCATCTTCTTGCAGCTGTGTGCCACCACTGACTCTGTGTTTGTTGGATATTTGCTGCAACACAATTCCAGTAACCTCATTTCATTAACCTTGTGTCATCTGCTCCCCACCTCTGTCACAACTTTCACCTTATATCTCAGTTACTACCAGGTATTATGACCTGAGCTTTCCTACTGTGCTTTCTTACACACATCTCTACACCTTGTAAGTGAATAAAAATGTTAGCATGCCTTATACATTTACTGTTAATAAATAAACAAGGAGGATCACTGTAGCGGTTTGAACCAGGTTTTCCCCCTGAAGCTAAGAAAGTGGTAGCCCCCAGGGGGTGGTGACACTTGAGGTTTGAACCAATCTGCTCTCCTTCATGGGCTGCGTAGCAGGGACAAAACTCACTTCACCATGGTCATATCATGGGGCGTAAGACCCCCATGAAGGTCCCTTCCTCCGGGGATTCACCCCTGAGTCAGAACATCTCGGGCGGCTTTCAGTTGAAGGCCTTTGCCTCAAGAGTTCTACCAGAGCTCCTGTGCTCTGTCTCAGTCTGCCAGCTTGGCAGCAGCGATGGGGGGGGGGGGGGCAAGGTCACCCCCTCTGCATTCCATCTGGTTGTCCTGGTTCAGTTTTCCAGGACTCCTGAGCTTCTCAGCTCCTCTCTGCAGTGCTGCTGCACTTTAGGACTTCCATTCAGTAGGAGTCCATCCTTTCCACTTAGGAAAGGTCACAAAAGGAGTTTGGGGTTTTATTTCAGTTCTTACCCCAGCTTCCTCTCTCTCTGCTGCTGGCTCTCTCTCTCGACTCTCTCAGACAACTTTGTGTCTTCTTTGCTCAGCTGCATGCTGTTTCTGCTGCTTATCTTCTGCTGGCTCTTAGCCACAATCTCTGGACGCTGACGCTGCTCTGTCTCTGCTCACTCACGGTGGAGAAAACTTTTTTAGCTTTCATCTACAGGTACCTTACGCTGTTCCAAGTCTCTGCAGCCCCCTGCTGGTGGCTGGGGGGGGCCCCCGCCCCCAGTGGGGCTGCTGCTGTTTCTCCTCATGGCTCCTACAACATGGCTACTTCTTCTACAACCAAACTACAACTACCTTCTCTTCCGTTCTGCTTGTGATATGTTTATATTTTGCAGAAGCACTCATTGGGTAAAACTTCAAAACTTCAAGGGTCACTACCCCCTGGGGTTTTACCATTTTATAACTGCAGGGGGAAAACTGTTTCCCACCACCACAGAGCCTAAGGAAAATAATTCTGGATACCATAGGAATGGGAGCAGCAGACACACAATAATAGTAGGTCAGTGAGACTGGGAGGCATTTTAGTGGAAAAATTACAAGAAACAGAGAGTGTGGGGTTCTGGGTGTCAGTCCTAGGAGGGAGGGACACGGTGGCTGTAAAATTACAAGACTGGTAGGTGTAAAAAATTCACATCTATGTTCTGAGTGAGTGCCAGTGGCACTTTTATTATCCGGACCTTTAAACCACTCCCTGGCTGTGACCTATTCCTACATTAGTAAAATCCTGTGTGATTAACAACTATATGCCACCTTTGGGCAGTAGCTCAGAGTACTCTTCGCACTAGAAGCAAGGGAGGAATAGGCTGGTGAAACCTGAATGAACTATTTATGAGGATTATTTGAGTGGATGACAACCCTCTCTTCAAATGCATGACGACAGTCTCCTCGGAGATATGTAGGTACCTAACTCCAATATAAGAGTCTGCCAAGCCAGAGGGATGTGGCCACCTGAATACAAATCAGAAGTCAGCATCCCCAGAGAAGGAAAGGCTTTGCCTGCTCTTGTGTGCATCATATTACAAAACAAGGCACATTCACAAACAAGTGCAAGATGTCCAAATTATTATTACTTGAGGTTTCCTTTAACATATAAAAATTGCCAAATTGTTTTTTCTTGAAAACTCATAATTTGTTTATTTTCCTTGTTATACAATTTTCATTTTCTGAATAAAGATTTAATAATAAAATAAAATAAAGAGCAAAAAATAAATACTGTGATCTAATATGTAATTTAAACAGAATTTCCCATATTAACTGGTCAAGAAAATAAAGTAGAATATGTCGCTAGTCTGGCCACAGTTTTCAAGTTGTGTTTGGTTACATCATGATTTAATATGGACTCTTTTTTGAGACTTGGTTATTTCAATACAAAAGTTTATCGAAACACTGCAAACTGCAAACTTGAAATTTTTCTTAACAGGTTGAATATTTATGCTTTCAAAGAAATCCTTTTATGAACATTGATGCTTAGTAAAACATAATTTGTTGGATATCTATGGAAAATTGTGCAAATATGGCTGATGTGTAATTAAAAGTCAATCAGAATTAATTTTCAAGAAATAACTCAGGAATTCCTGGAAATTTCATTTTATTTATGAACCTATGAGTAGTTACAGATTATTTACACTGCATGTAAGAGGAGTGGGATGGAGTGAGGTGGTTGTGGTTGCACATCTTAAGAGAAAAAAGAAATTTGTATAGCAAGGTATTCTAACACCAAGCACTTTGAACTAGATCAGTGACAGCAAAAAGTAACTGTTTTTGTGAGAAACCAGATCTAATGTAAGCATGGAGTGCTGTTTTCAAAATATTTTAAAATCAAAAATAATTATATGAATTTACTGAATCAATATACTTCAACTTGCAAACACATTATGAATAATAGGATTTACTTATGATATTCATAAGTTATTTGTGAGTTTCTAGTCACCAGAAATCCCTGATTTCTAGGAACTCAAAACCTCATGACGCTCAGGAAATTAAGATGTTCCTTGACTCTGCTCTTAATTTCAAGGACACAGAATAAACAAATAACCTTTTCAATATTAGACATGATAAAGTAAAAATGGTTTGTTGTGTTTAGTTGTATTGTTGTGTCCATACTAGTTAAAAATTTAAAGATATGCCTTTTCCTCCTCACATTTAAATCAAATGTTGCTTCAGCAAATAAGTTTTCATTCACTAGTCAATTTTATAAACTAACATCATATTCAAAAATGTACATATAAATATGTGCTATGAAACGTTTATATTTTCAGTTTATTTATATTGTCAGTGGTTGGAGGTTCTCAAGACTGGATTAGACAAATCTGACACAGTGTTGGCAGTAGTCCCACCCTGTGACAATCTTCTTTTGTGACTACTGAACTCAGTGAGGCAAATCAGTTTGAATGTGGGTTGTTAAGCTGAATCAGGGACTTGAAATCTTCTTTTTACAGATAATGAACTTGAGTAATATCAATCCCCTATATCTTACTTATCTGTTTAAAATGAAAGAGGTTGTCATGCAGTAAGGTCTGTTCAAGCCCTACTCACCAAGTATTAAACTGTATTACTAAATAAAAATTGGAATCTGTCAAGTAAGTTACTGTACATCCAAGATAAAATCAGACTTTTGTAAGCTATAATGCCTTTATGCCAATAACTGCACATGTAGATGAAAAACCGATTATCAGGAGTAACTACACTACCTCATATATTAACCATTACTATTATTTATAGATGTTTTAGTGATCATTATGTGGGGCAGGTGTGTGAAGAAAACCTTATTTGTGTTACACTTAACATCATCAAATTCCATTTTTATTTTCATATTTATCAGGTTTGGTATATATTTGTACTGAGTCATATTTTTTCCAGCATTCAGAAGGAAACTTTTAGTTTCAAGATCTCCTATTCCTTTTACAGTAATGAGTGTCAAATATACTCTGTTTTAAACCAGACTCTCCTACACTCTCCCATGGCTTTAAAAACCCCACACAAATGCAAATTTGAAGAATAGTGGATACCAATGCAAACATTTTTGCATAAATTCCTACTATGACTTTTTATTCAGTTTTCAAGTGCTCCAAAATTTAGAGAGAGCATATTTCTTATCTGGAATTCTTATCAAAGTGGTTGTAATTTCCTCTATTACAAGTCATCAGGCATGTATTCAGTCTAACACAGACTGCTGTCAGCAGGCAGACGTGACCTGAACACTCTTGGTTGGCAAATTCTTTAATATTCCTCCCTGCTCACATAGCCATTACCAAAAGAGGCTGCCACATGCAATTAAAGAGAACAGGAAGAAATTATCCACAATGAAAAATACCATCATCAACAAAGTTACAGAGGAAAGAGGTTTACACAAAATGATATGAAGTTCAAATGCTTCCCTCAAAAACTTTCTGCATTTCTTTATCTAATGAGAATGTCACACTGCAAAAATCAATGCTTCTCTAATGTTTTCCCTGCTGCAGTCCTGACTTTAAAAAGATACTTATTACATAGGAGCTGCTACTGAAGATGACCATTATTTCCCCATTCTATAGTTAATTGCATACTCTCATAAAGCTTTGTGACAAAAGTCTTGAGCAGCCCTGTAATTTCCCCAAAATTACTGGGATATTAGGCAAGGCTGTTTACAGTGAATTGGTATCATTTACACAAGTACACTCATACTGCTGATACTGTCTTTGCTCCTCTTAGATATATATAGTCACAGTCACTTATTTCCTCCAATTATGGTCCCCCATAATATCTTTCTCCCTAATTTGGAGAGAAATAGATTTAATGACTGTTGAATAGAGGGATAAGAAAGTAGTTGGATGGTCACATCTAGAGGGTCGTGGTCAATAACTCAGAGTCTCAATGGACGTCAGTGATCAGTGGTGCCCTCAGGGGTCTGTGTTGGGACCAGTGTGACTTAACTTCTTCATTAATGACATGGATGGAGGGACTGAGGGACCCTCAGCAGGTTTGCAGGTGACACCAAGCTGACAGTGCAGTGATAGACCTGAAGGATAGGGCCATCCAGAGGGACCTAGAAAAACTCCAGAAGTGACCCCTGGGAATCTCTTAAGGTTTAAGGCTAAGGGCTGGTGCTCTACTGGCATCGAGGCACCCCCAGGATCAGTCCAGGCTGGGCATGAGCAGGTAGAGCTGCCCTGGGGAGAAGGATTTAAGGGTGCTGGTGGGGGAGAGGCTGGACATGGCCCAGCACAGAAACCCCCCATGCCCTGGGCTGATCCCACAGCAGGGGTAGCAGGGCAGGGGGAAATTCTGCCCCTCTGCCCCCTCAGGTGAGACCCCACCTGCAGAGCTGCCTCCAGCCCTGGGGGCCCAGCACACCAAGGACATGGAGCTCCTGGAGTGAGTCCAGAGGAGGCACCAAGATGATGAGAGGGATGGAGCAGCTCTGCTGTGAGGAAAGGCTGGGAGAGTTGGGATTGTTCAGCCTGGAGAAGGAAGCATTGGGGTGACCTAATTGTGGCCTTCCAGGACCTGAAGGGGCTGCAAGGAACATGTAGAAAGACTTTTTACAAAGGTCTGGAGTGACAGGACAAGGGGGAATGACTTAAAACTGACAGAGAGTAGGTTTAGATGGGATATCAGGAAGAAATTCTTGGCTGTCAGGCTGGTGAGGCCCTTGCACAGGTTGCCCAGAGAAGGTGCGGCTGCCCCATTCCTGGAAGTGTCCAGGGCCAGACTGGACAGGGCTGGAGCAATCTGAGATAGCGGAAGGTGTCCTGTCCCTTGCAGGGAGTGGACCTGGATTGTCTTGAGGGTCCCAAAACATTCTGGGATACTATGATTTTGCTGTAAGTGCTGCTAACAATGGCCCTGATCCATTAGATGCTCTACATAACATGCTGGGGTTCTAAAGTAAGGACATTTCCTATATTGCCCCTCTAACTTCCAAACAGGAAAAAACAAGAGGAGGTAACTGTCTTAAAAAAGTAGGAACAAATAAAGATCATCAAGTTGGCTCTAACAATGTACAACATTATTAGTTACCACCTTCCCTGTATTTTCAGACCGAGAAATTCCTGTGGCAGGAATAGGAGTTGGAGTGCATATTGTAGAGGTAAACAATGAAAAAGGACTAAGAATACTCATTAATTAATATGCACATATTCTCTCCAATTTCTGGAAATGACAGACAGAAGCATAGATTCACTGTAACACAGCATAAAAATAATAAATAAACTACTGCCATCTGCTGCTCGTGAGTCTGAGCTGTTGTGTGGTCATTTGGATTTGATTTACCTTTGTGTCATACTGGGAGGAAATAACAGACTTCTGTTTCAAATGTGTTTTCACACCATCAAAAAAACCCTCCTACACAAAACTGCTCAGCACCAGAATTTTTGACATAAAGTTACTTTTCCAAAAGAATATCAACCATTCTCTAGAAGAAATTAGGATTGCACAACTAGTGCTGTCATTCTAGTTTCTCTGAACTTTTCAGACATGTGTGCTAAACTTTGGTAATCATTTATTTATAAGACAAAAATGCTGAAGTAGCTCTGTAAAAAAGGGGCCATTTTTATTTTGAATTCTACCAACTCTTTTTTTATGCTTGGTAAATCACCTGATTTGACTCTTTCTATCTCTGTGACTACAAATTTGTTACCTTCCTTGGTGGCTTCTTTAGAAATATATATATATAAATTATTTGAGGTAAATCTTAAAAGTATTGTCTCTTTATTTGCATGAATAAATGAAGTAATATAATTAAAAATGTCCTTGGAAAAATGAAAATATCAGTTAGGTTACAATTATGGTATAATTAATCCTGTTTATCTTTAAAAAACAAAAGTAAGAAAACTCTATGCTCTGCATGGTTCCTAACTGCTACTTTCTTAATTAGGGAATTCTTCCACGGGAGCACAGATAATTCTATTATTAAAACTTTTTTTGCTAACTTATCTTATTAATTATATTCTTGGGCATAGTCCATAACTGTGATGAAGCAACACCATGATTTTCTTCAGTTAGTGGAATCTGAGCTGCTTTCTGACCACGGTATTTGACAGCCTTGTACAGACACACTTACCATCATGTTCTTCTCCATGGTGTTAATTCATAGTGTCACCTTTTTGAACAGGTGTTACTAAATACAGGAGGTCTTTTGCTATAAGATGATGTCAGCGAAGTAAGCGATACAGGAGCATTTTAAATTCACATATCTGAGGCTATTATTTACTAAATAACTATTGTATAAAAAAAAATAGAATCATCTAATAATACAATAATGTAGAGTAACCCTACATAGTCTAGTTGTGTATTTCAAAGGGATCTTTGAAAGCGCTCAATATTGGCCAAACCCCGCAACTGTTGCCCTCAATACCTTAATTAGAATGAGAACATTAGGTCAATGTCATGTGCTTTTCATAATCCAGTAAGACACTTTACTTGTGATAGTTTGCAGAAATACAGCTCCAGACCATGTTCTAAAAAGATATGGGAAGTGTATTCCAGAAAAAAAGGTCATCTGCATTCCTGCTGGACTAATTTCTGCCAGATGTGACTGCTCTCTGATAATAAAACATGAAAGGATCTTAAAAAAAAAAAAAAAAAAAGAAAAAGGTATTTTGAAGCTATGAACACCAGAAATCTTTTGAAAGAAGAAGTTTACCTAAATCCTTTGCAGTATCTGGGCAAAAAGTGAGGGTTTGATTTCTTGAGTAGGAAATACTCAAATTTAAAAATGGATTATTCAATTATTGTAAAGGAATTAGTGATAAAGTATATTTTAGGACTAATTAAAATATATTTTGATCAAAACCCAGAAAGCAATAGGCTTATAGTCTTGTAGTGCATCCTTGTATTCAGCACCTATCAAATAATTCCTAGAATTGGCGAATTTTATGTATATCATGTCTATATATTTTATGTATAGTATTATCTACAAACCACTACTCAGTGTTTAGAGACTCTCCCTCTAAAAAGTGATGCCTTAAGCCCCTAATGTTTTTTTTTATTTTTCTAATATTTGTAAGAATTGTAAGTTTTAAAAGTAGATTTTAAAAGCAGCAACCTCCCCCCTCCCTTTTGTCCCTTGTTCCTTTCTCTCTCTCTAGCACCCTTGTTTATACATTCCTTAACCCTCTTACCCCATTCTATCCTTCCTATATCACTCATAGTCTCAAATATAATAGAAATGTTTAGTCTTTTGTCAAGGCAAGGCCTAGACGGTTGACAGAACAGCATATCTGGGCCTAAACCACAGAATAGGTCAGGAATTAGGTAACTATGTACCCTTTGTCCTCTGATGATGCTGAAGATGGGAGGAAGGAGGGGTCCCAAAATACCCCCAGACCCATTTCAAGGAGGTGGACCCAGGGCGGACCAGAGGAAAGGACACAGGGTGGGCACATCTGGGATTGGATGGATGGTATTATAAAATGCAACCTCTCAGGCATGGCCTGCGGGCGCATCGTATACCATCTACTGCCTTGGCAAATAGACCCTTTCTTATCTCACCCCTAATTAACTGCTCCTGGAGATTTTTTTTTCAACACCAAAATACACCGGCAACAAAAGGAATCAGAAAATAACAGGTAATGAAAAGGGTTTTATTTTCTGAATCAACATCAAGTACTCCCAAACCTATTGCTGTCCAATGATAGCAGAGCATGAATACAATAATTTTGGATAAGTATTTTAGTTATAGTCCTCAATGCTTCTTGAACCACCTCTTCATAGTCCAAAGCCTGCAATTACTGTGACATTTAGAAACGAGAAAAAAAATCTTAATTGCATAATTTTGTAAATATTTGTTATTAATGGTCCATAGTTTAGTGTTGATAAAGCTCTTCTCTGAAACATGACAAATTGGTTCTTCAAGAGGTGCATCACAACCCAACATGTTTCCTCCTATCCTTGCATGCAAAATCAGTAATGAATGGCACATTTTTTTCAATCTTTAGAGTGGTGCAAGTTAAGGTCTCAAAAAAATTCCCAAAAGACAAAGCTAAACACGTATTTAGTCTTCAAAACTAATATTTGATTATTAGAAATTACACGTCTTTCTAATAGCTCTGGTAAACAACAGTCATTTAAAAAAAAAAAGTATGCCATAATACTGAGTTAATGAGTTTTCCTCTCATTTTACGAAAAGACATAACAAACACTTTGAAATTAAAAACAGGTATCTTTTATTTCAGAGCTTGATAGAAGTTCTGCAGTTGGAGGAAGAATTAAAGTAGGAAAAGTCTGACAGTTTCCATCCAAAATAAGCAAAGGAGCTACTATAGATCTGCTGAAAGAAAAAGTGTCTCATGATTTTTAAATATACATCAGGTATTTGGAAATTCTTGAGTGCTGGATTTACACTGAGATCTTTGGAAGTCCTTCGTGAACTAAAGCTCTCAGGCAAATCTAAGGCCAATTGTTCATTTATACAAATATCAAAAGTTAGATTCTGTGAGACTATGAAGACTGCAGTCCAGAGAAAACATTAGGTTTGAATCTCTCCCTTAAAATTTAACAACGTTGTCATTAATTACTCTGCTTAAAAATACAAGACAAAAAAACCAAAAAGCAAACAAAACAAACAAACAAAAACCCAAAACCAACCAAACAAAAAAACCCTAACAACCTAAACAAACTCCTTAAATAAAAACACTGAAAAAATTCTGGAACGTATTTCAACTGCAGATAAATTTTATGGACAATTTTATCCACTCAGGGAGAGTTTAATTGTATGTTTAAGTACCTAATATACCAAATCTTTTTTGTATGTATATGGATAGAGTATTACCATCTAAACAATGTCCAGGAACCTTTGAAACGCTCACCAAGGAAATTATTTGTAAATAAATGAACCTGCTCTGAAGATTTCTTTACCTTTTTTTTAACTCCTGAACCAAGAGGGCTACAATCTAAATGAAGCTTGCACCAAAAAAAAAAAGTTTCATGAAATTGTAAGAAATTAACTGTTTTATTTGATCTTGCACTACAATTTTCTTTAATTTCAAGGTTGAGATTTTAATCTAAATTTCTTATGCTTGGCATTTTCTTTCTGTTCATTTTATTGATTTATGATCATTTTATTAATTTCTGTAAGTCCTCTTGCCATCAAAATCAATAATCGCAATGGGAATTTTGCATAGCTGTTGAAGTCCACAAGAAACTCATCACATACTGGAACATGGGAATTACTCTGTGCTTTTGAAAACTGAAATTGCATACAGAATTAAATCTATAAAGGAAAATCAATTTAATGGGGGTCTCATAACAAGAATATATATTACAAAACTTGAAGCCAAAAAATGGTAATATTTGTTCATAACTTGTATATGACATAGGAAAAAGCCCCTTGAAAATTCATTTTGGTTGGAGGTTTGAGGAAAACAAGGTCAAACTCATGGGTGCAAAAAAAGTTCCTAGGATGCCCAAGGGAATTAGATCACAGAACACAGGAGATGGGTGATAAAAGAAATTACTTATTTGTCCTGGATTGTAAAATAGACATAAAATCAGACAAAAATCCTCCATACAGGTACCTCAGAAGACAAAATGTAAGAGAAGTTCTAGTTACACTCCATAACAATATTTGACCCAATATTTGCACAAGGACAAAGGAAAATACATTGATGATCATATTTAAGCTTGGAGTTCATTGATTGTTCCTAACAAAACAGCATTTTTTTTAAGGAAGACTGGTGAAAAATTCCCCTGTATCCAAGAACAGAAGCAAACACTTTTATGGTAGACTATAAAGCATGACAAGTGATTAACTCTATGTTTTGAGAGATTTTTCAAACCCTAGGATTTTACAGAGAGTGTTTTACAGTTCAGTTTACTAAAATATTTTAGCTTTTACTCACTAGACTGCTATCAAATTCGTGGACATCCTCTTCATTGTCAAACCAAAGACAGATATGAAATACAGAATCCAAATACTGACAATCAAAGTGAGCTTCATCTGTCCCTCAATTCATTCCACAAATTAACCTTGGAAAAATCAGTGAATTTCTTTCTCAGATACAGGGCAGTGTTAATTTATTTCAAACTGTCTAACTAATAGCAGTGCTAATGAAATGCACTGGATATAATTTTAACAGCAACTGTTATCTTTATAACAACTCAGCATTTCATCTGAAGGGCAGATTTTTATTAAATAAGGTAGGCAGAGATCAAATGTTAAAGTCGCATAAATGTCCATGCAGGAGACAATCTTTATTCAAGACTCTACTATTCAAAATTAAGCAAGTACATTAAGTAAATTAATCATAGATTCAACATGAACATGATGAAGTCCTTTGCCAGAGACAGCTACAGAACCTGAATTTTAAACATGATGTATAATAAATTGAAAGTAATGCAAAACAGCAGGAGTGGAGTGTGAGAATTAAGTAGGCATAAGGGGTTGTCCTTCCTGAATACTCCCTCCTTCTGCCTGTGAAACAGAGTGGCACACGACTGTGAAACCCTTAAGTAGTAATGTCCAACACTGTTTTGAAATGTACTTTTTTTACAGTCCCACCATAACAATTAGAACAAAATAATGAGCAAACACGCTATCTCAGTTGCCTCTTTGCAACATTTCTCGTCCCTGTTTTACTACTTAAAGATTATTGCACCCCAAAGCTGTTTGGATCAATTACTGCAGGACTTTTTTCATCTCTTGAAAACTTTGAGGTGTTCTTTAGAAAATTGCTAGATTTTCCAAGACTTTAATCTCTGTATTGATGACCCATCTGCTTAGGGAACTTGTGGTTCTGTCTCACAGTACTGAAATACTGAGTTTTTTCCTAGTTCATGAACTTCTGCTCATAGGCATAGCTCAGTAAAGATTAGTACTAACATATTAGGTTTCACTTCATTTTGCCACCCCTATTTCTTTTTTTTTTTCCCAGGAAATACCACATTCTTTATTTATTTCTACTCTACTTCAAAAACATTTTTTCCCCAACACATTTTAACTGTCTGTTGGTTCAATGCATCCTGCTACACACATCCGCTTCTCACTGCTCAAACACAAATACTGAATTGCAAATCATGTGTCCCTCAGATTGTCACCATTTAATATATCTAAAGTATATTAATAATTTTCTTTTGTTATTCTAACATTGTTCTCTTTTAAATGTACATACATCATTATTTTGGGAACTTGGAATCTGATGCTGAATCACCTGATTTCAGCAGGCTCCTTGAAAATTTAAGAAATGTATTTATGTTGAGATTAATTCTAAATGGGTCATATAATTATTCTTTGGAATAGGATTATTATAAAAACAAAATGTGTCTCCATTGTTCCCTTGACTTCCTAAAGAAAAAGATGGAGAGCTCATAAAATGGTATGGCAACCTTGGGAATATATTTCTACTACAGCTCTTGAATTGG
Source organism: Pseudopipra pipra (assembly GCF_036250125.1). Lineage (NCBI taxonomy): Eukaryota > Metazoa > Chordata > Aves > Passeriformes > Pipridae > Pseudopipra > Pseudopipra pipra. The sequence goes on from NC_087581.1 coordinate 40,584,456, forward strand.
ATTTGTTTAGATACTGTTGTGAATTTATGGAGAGATTACACTGACTTCATGTTTGCCCTCAAGCTGAAATGCTTTAATTTCTGCAGTAATCTGCAATTACTCTCTCTTGGCTTGAGTAAGGCACCCAGTTTCCCAGATGCAGAATCTCAGACATGAAAATGGTGTCCAGTTTGCACTGGAGCTGGGACTTAAAGTGACATTCAGCCTGTGAGAGCTTGGAAAGAGTTATTGGACATCAGTATCCATAAATGTGTGTACATCATACTCAACAAATGGTATTTCTAAATGATTTAGGGAAAGGAGGAGTCTCTTGAGTTTGGAAATGTTGTACAAAAGATCCTCTATTTCATTTTATTTTTGGTAAACGGTTGCACCTTGCCTTAAATTCTGAAGCATGAGATTCAATGTTTGGGTTTTTTTCCCAAATACAGATTCTCATAAAATAGAACAGCAGACCTGCTGGAGAACTTAGCACAACAAATTTTTTCATCTTAAGAACTTTGTCTTAACTGACAGTCATTCACACAATGATGTGCATAATGCCTGACATAATATAAAAATTCTCCTTAATAATTGCCACAAAACAAAATTATAAAGTCAAACTCTAAAAAGTATTGCAGATTTTCCTCAAGTGCTCAATATTAGTCTGCTAGATATTTCTGACTCTTTAAACCTATAATTTCATTCATTATTGATAAGAATATGCATCTGAGTGAAGACTGATTGGAAAATTAATATGCTAACCACATGATCCAAAGTAAATTGTCATTACAAAAAAATAAAAAACAAACAGGAAATTATGTTCTTTGTAATGTAGAGTGGGAAAACAGCTAAATATATAACTTCTATTCATCACTTTCAATTGTGCAATTGTACAATTACTATCTTGTTATTCAGGTCTATTCATTCTTCCACTATCTGAAGCAGAGAAAACAGATGACACTCGTCCACCGCACAACGGGAGGGCGTGGGACTAAATCCTGGGACCAGATCCTGGCACTGGCCACAAATGTAAGTAAAAACTAACAACATGACAGAGTTTCTTCTCAGTCACTGATAATCAGAGGCAAGAGGAGGATTTTTGATTTGAATTAATTTGGTCTCAAGGGTGTTCCCAGTATGATGTAACTACAGTAAAGATTCACAGCCTCTGACTTAGGAAGCCAGTTTTGCCTGGCTCTCCCTAAAGATGCAGTGATGCAACATGAGCTCCTGCAAAAGGTGATTTTGAATATTCTGCTCTAAACAGCTCTCTGGAGCACCTCTGTTCACTCTGTTGTTATTATGCTAGATACCAGCTGCCGTGTGTGCTGCTCTTTTCTTACAGCAAATGACAACATAATCAGTACGACTTTGCTTGCTATGACTCAATGAGATGAAGCATTTGGCAAAACAACATTTCCAGCACAGAGTCACGTATTAATGAAACCTTTCCTCGGTGCTCCCTGTCTGTGTGAGAACCAGGTCTTTGCATAGAGGGAAATTGCTTTGGACAAGTGAAGAAATTAAAGCAGATACAGTGTCTCTTCAGGGTCTTTGGTTGTGATACAATCACAACTATACCATTCTTGCATCACTTCCATCTTCCCACTTTTACCATCACTTTTATGCAGCCCCTTCATTTGTGTTCCCCTCTTGGTATTTAAGACAAGGGAGTTACAATCTTATCCTTTTCTTTACTGTTGGAAAAATCATTATTCCATTTATTACTCCTCCTTGCCCTTTCTCCTAAACAAAAATCAAAGCAAAGGATAACAACTCCAAAAGCTCCTAGTACACCATCACTGTTGTCCTTGCCCTTTTTAAATGTGGCTTCTCATCAGTTTGAAATTTTTTGTTGGTGGAGGGGTGGGGAGTGGAGGGCAATATGAAGAACATGACAATATCATTGAATAAGAAGATGTCAGCCATCACTGAGAAGGACTGCCACAGTCCAAAAGGGGGGGATGGGGCCGTGGCACAGCACGGGTTCAGGAGACAAGGTAGGGTACAGGTAGAATGCTTTATTGAAGCATGCATGTGATTTTTTATCAGCTCAGTAGGGGAAAGGACCAGAACATGGGGCGGAGTATGGGACAGACAAGCGGGAGAACAAACCAGGATAGGGACACAGGCAAAAGGGGGAGGAGCGTAGGAGGAACCAGGGAAGGAAGAGGCGAATGGTGGCTGTCTTCTCTCTGCAGTTTCTCCAGCTAACCAGCAGGGAAGCAGGGAAGTGAACAAGCCTGGAGATACAAATTCTGGGGAAACATACAATGTGTATACACATAATAACTGTAAAGTCTGCATCATAAAGTCCTTTCAATCTCTGTACATATTTTTCCACTTCTGAAATTGTTCCCATTCTGATTCTTGGTCCTCGACAAAGGACAATAGAGTTCTCCCTTCTTTTTGAAATCAGAGAGGGAAGGGGAGCAGCAGTGGCAGCAGCAATGGAACTCCAGTGTACCTGTGTGTACACTCAGGGCTTCCATTCAAAGCAGGCTCTGGCTGCACACAGGTGTACAGGTCAGAATAAGTAATGCCTTCGCTGTGCCTTAACAACAAGGGAAAGATAACGGAATCTTGTTGGGAATGAAGATAGAAAGTGTCGCTGCTGTATCTGCTGACTTTCTTTCATTATTTTCTTTCAGGACCACTGTGACCCTGACTGTGTGTGGAGTTCATAATGATGCTTCAGGTTCATGACACATTCCTGGAGGGAAATAAAATCTCCTGCCAGTGGTAGAGGATGCTCAGTGAATGCAGCTGTACCTTCTCTCCCACAGTTTTGCTGCCCATTTCCAGCCCTCTTTGCACGTCCAGCAGTCAATATCCATACATTTTGACATACTTGGGGAAAACATGTTTATTTAAATCCTGATTTTGTATACTTACTGAGCAAAGTAATAGCTAGTGGAAAAGTAAAAATAATTCTACCTTCTCACTTTAAAGATTTTCCTCACTCCTTTATCATATACGAAATACTATTGTATTTAATAATGCATAATATTAATATTAAAACAAAAAAATAAACCAAACTCAATAAATAACATCTCATATTGCTACTTGTGTAAATGGCGTGTTAGGCTAGATGGACCACTGATCTCACCGAGAGGGAAATTCCTTATGTTCTTAAATCCTTTTCACTTTTTACTGATTCCAAGGGAGAAGTCTTGGGAGTTATAGTGAAAAACCTGCATAAGTGCTTTTTTTATTAGCACATGAAGAGTTTTATGAATCTGACAAAATTTAGTGACTGCAACGTATATTCACCCACAAACTACTGACATGCTAATCAACTGTCTTTTTATATGCAATATTCCTTAGGCAAGAAAAAACAATAGAGTTATCTATCCTGAAAACAGAAATAAGTTAATCTCAAACTCCAAAAAGCAATATAACCAAATTACCTAGGAAAGAGTTTTTCCAAAACATGACTATTGTTCCATATAACAAGCTTGACTGAGACACAGGTGATTTTTTTGTATCCCTGAACATGTCCCCACACGGTTAAGCACTTTTTGAAGTGCAGCTGCCACAGGATAGTCACCACTACTCTATCACTCCAGCAAATTACATGGCCCATTTTGGGTAGTCACGTTGTGTGATGTATGACTTGGAATTTTTTTTCCTGCACCTTTGAATGAATTTCTGCAGAACTAGGCTATTAACACAGTGCTTGTATTTATGTAATATCAGGTGTATTACTACAATAACTGTAATGAACCCTCTACTAAACCTAAATGAATAACTGCCTTTGATCCAACTTAATGGTCATTTTGCTTTATCAAAATTTGGAGAGGATCCTCTTTGGTGTTGTTGATTGTAACCATCAACAAGAGTCAAACACTAGGAACATTTGGAAATCTGTGTGTACAAACTGTGTGACCATCTGCTTGTTTAACTTATATGAGAAGACACTAATTATATGAGAAAAGAGCCAACTTGCTGCCTGAGAAATCATGAAAATATGTGAGCATCACAGATATACAATGTAGGCTTGTATTTCAGAGAAGCATTTTAGGCAGCATATGTCTGGAGGGACAGATATGCCCCTGCATATCTGCAACCCTGCAGTCCACTGCAACCATGAGAGGTCATTCACTAGTCTTGCCTCTTAGATTCTGTGGAGTTCAAAAAACACTTAGCTACATCTTTTCAGCTACATCTTTCTTTACATAGGGCTCTCTTCCTCTTTTTCCACTCTCTGGGCTGCTCCATCACCTCGCAAGACAGGACTACAAATAATAACTTTGATTTTCTTGATGCTTTAGGGTTTGACTGTCATTTACTGTAAATCCTCCCCAAAACCATAGAGAGAAACACTCACTGCTCCATATACCTTAGAAGACAATGCTATATTCAGATCCCAGCAGAGGAAACAGGTATCTCAGATACTCCTGATTTGGATAACTTTACATGTATTTAATAATAATTCAACAAATATTTATTCTTCAGTTTTCACTACCTCCTCTTAAACTCGTGAAAAGGTAGTACTTATGCACACCTGTGGATCTTTAAATATTTTCTGATTCAAATCCACAAGAAGATATTTCTGAAGAGAAGACAATTTGCAGAGATGTAATGCAACACATAATCACTAAAATACAGATTGTTTTGAGATTGGCAAAATCAACAGTGCAGATTTACTGTTTTTTACTGTAACTATGCCAAAAAGATCGACAGCCTCTCTTCCATCTCAGACAACAGATTGAAGCACCCAACCAACTGCTGGCAAGATTTTGAGACTTCATGTTTTACTCCTTGAATAGTGATGAAGATATATTATTCCCTTCCAAAGAATCTTAGATTTATAAACCAATTATTGCTACATTAATCAGTATCTGCATTTCAGTTTTACAATTTCCAGATTTGATCATCATAAGAGTAGCATAAGTTTCTAAAGGCAGAAATGTTTATAATGACTTTTAGGACTTATTTCTAGCAATCAGGCATTTTAATTGTTATATTATCAGCTATTTTTAAGCATCTAATCCATTTGAGATACAGGAGCCTGTCTATTCTATGTGGACTATACTCAAGCCTCAAAGGACTGGAGCACAGGTCCTTATTCCTCTAGAACAGAGTGAGAGTTCAGACTTTATAGAGAGAGTCAGCACAGAAGAAACCATGTAGTTGTGTCTAGGCCAGAACTATAGGCTCTACAAGACTATTTTACATCTACCTAAGCAGAGTGGTCATCTTAGTTATTTTGCAAAGTGCAGTTGCACAAGTTCTCTCCTGTAACCCAATGCAACTTCTGCTTGGCAAATCATCAGTGGTATTCCTGGCAAGGGAATGCTCCCATATTGGGCAGATGTTCTACCTCTTATACCTCTGACGCAGCCTGAGGCAGTGTCAGGAACAAATGTATCACATCCTGTCTGTCTGATCCACTTGCTGTGTGTTTCATTAAGAAATGCACATCTGCTGCATGCAGACTGAGAGCAATGAAATTGCAAACATATTCTGAAACAACAGTGGAGATCTTTCTTGATCCGTGGTCTGAGGTGCATAAGCCACTTCCCTGAAATAAACCTCACCTCACTCTTCATTTCACAGCCACATCTATGAAGGAGGTTCTGCCAGAACACAGTGGTGGTTAGAAATCTGACTAATTCTGCCTCCCCCAGTTTCCAGTATTTTCTGAAGATCCAGCAGTGCTCCTGCAGAGGAGTTTGTCAGACAGTTATGGAGCAGACTGCCCTCAGTGGGGAGAATGGAGGAGGCCATGTGTGAGAAGGTTTCATGAATTATTCAAGGCCTATCACAGTACATATGTGTCCATGATCTCTCCTCTAATGGCGAAGAGCAAAACGCCAATGAGAGCAGATATCTCTTAACTGCCATTATAACTGTGTGCAGGATGTAAGGAGCCAGAGAGCTCCCAAAATCTGGCTGATCTGCCTGTGCTCTGGCTGCTGAAGTATAGTCCTGATGCGACAGCACCTGGCAGAAGGTGGTTTAATTGCACACTAAGCTGCAATTAAATGCAGGATGGTTGTAAAATGTGCATTTGGACAATTACAGGCACAGAGAACTGTGGAATTGCCATGTGTTGCAGGGGAGTCCTTTGCACTGCACAACATTTGCAGGGAAGAGGCTGTGAGCACGTCCCAGGGGTGGGATGGTGCCAGTGTTCATTTGCGCAGAAGAAGGAGGCAGGCAGAAAATGCACCTGTGATAACAGGGTCTGACTCCAAGAAGGTAAAAGGCAAAACAGGATGTTGTATGTGCCCATACACTTGTTTTGCAGAGTGAATTATCATAACAACGTAAAATTTTCACTGGGGAGGAGCTGTCATAGTGGATAATGCAGCTTCAGCAATGTACTTCTGACCTGACAGATTGTCTTTTGGTTTTGTTTTTCCTGTGGTTTTGTTATTCCTCTTTTTTCTTTTTATTACTTTTTTTAAATTGTTTTTATTTTTTAAAGACTCTTGAGGTACTCAGAAGTGCGTGAGAATTTATTAAAGACAGAATTATATTTCAATTAATGCTTCCTTAGGAGGTCTGATTTATGAAATGCAACAGCACAGCCAACAGTTTGTACTCATATGGAGTGTAAACAACAACAAGGTAATAAAAGTAAAAAAGAAAAAAAACACTTGTCATTTGAATTCCCTCCTATCTCATTCTGAAAAATAAAATTAAATAAATGCATAAGATAAAATGCTCAGTTTTTACCAATTGAGCAACAAAGGGCAGTAACAGACTGGGAGGAGGGAAAAACTGATGTATTATTATTATGTCTTTGTTAAATGTGAATCCTACAAGAGCTCTTTCCATGATTTTTTCACATGCAATGTGTGGAGTTATAGATATGTCCTTCCTGCATTTTTGCTGCACTTTTCATACCTGAAGGAATACCTGTGTTTTATGTTTGGTGAGGTTCTGATCTGACCTTGCCTACCAAGCTCATGGGGCAGAGAGGAGGCTGCAGACGCGAGTTTTCCATGTCAGGAAGCTGCTCCATCACCTCCCCATGTTGAATTGGTTGTTTATATCGCACCTTTCTGTCATGCTGCCTCATGGAAACAATATACCAGTAATAGCTCACCTTTTTCATCCACCTGATGTTCTCAAGAAGCATTTGTTTTGCTGAGAAACTCCTTCTAACATTCCAGCATTTGGATACTGATTAATTTTGATTTTATCTTGATCATTCCCACATTTCTTGCTGGCAGGTGGTAGGGCTTCCACCTGGGCAAGATGTCCCTGGAAGAAAGAAATGTTGTTTATTCTTCTGCCTATGAAGAGGAAGTATGAAGTATCTTTTATCCTCCCTAAATGGTCCTCAGAGAATATTTACTTTTTAGCTTTGGTGCAAGAAAACACATTCAGGGGAAAAAAAATAATTTATTACTGGACCCACATTTGCAAACACTTTCGTATTATCATATATTTAGCAACAATCTTTGCTTTGTGGCTTTCCAAGGATGTGTCAAAATACACTGGGTGTTTTTGCATTACAAGAAAGCCATATGTGTTGCACAGCAACATCAGAGAAACATTTTGTTTGCACACTGTGGTATCTGCACACCGTAAATAAATAAAGAATGAAGATTAGCCTGTCAATCCTTCCTGCTACCCCATGAGCCTGCTTTTTCTTCTTTTGAAAACAAGGTAACAGAGGAAGAAAGCAGTCTCCTTCCCTTTCCAGCACTGCATCAGAGAAGAACCTTAAAGCTATAATTACTTAAAAAAAAAAAAAAAAAAAAAAAAAAAAAAGCCTATTTTACCATGAGTAGAAGTCTTATATCCTATGTCATTCTTTTAAGACTTTTTACAAGCCATTGGGTTGGCCCAAAAGTCCACCTGGAGCCCTGATAATGAGCACTGGGAATCATAACTCGCAAATTAGTAATTTCACCACCTGACCATAAAGTAGCTATATTCAAACAGCCACAGAAAATTACCTTTGTCTTGAATAAGGATCACTTCAAAAAGCTTTTTTCTTGGTACAAACATTCATTCTTGCCCTAAGGATTATGGACACCCTTGTTGGAGCTCTCAGAATGAGTTTTTGTCTTACAGAGGAGGTGTGACTATATCCCCAGCTCTGTGATGAGCATCTTGGCTTGTTACCAGCCTTTCACTACAAGTTTTTCTGAATTATATTTTACTACATTTTTTCAGCTGGTGCCAGCAAGTGTCACAGGAATTCCAGAGGTTGGACACTAATTTCTATCATGCTGTCAGGGCTGTATAAGCTGTTTTCTTGCTGCTGAGGGGACATCTGGGATGAAGCCCTGGGCCTGCCTTGGGCGGTATTTAAATGCCCTGAGACTGGATTTTGGTACAAAGAGGGAGGAAGGTTTCAAGCCATAGAATCTGATTTATTTGCTCCTTCTGAATGAGGGGCATTGAGCTGAAAATTGCTGCAGAATAGTTTAAAAATATAAGGGGCTTCATTAAACATATCATTTAGAGTTACCTATGTTTTTGCTTTTCATATCAAATAATTGCCTTAAGTATTATATCTTGATTTAAAAGATGTGAACTCCTCACTGTCAGTATTCTGATTATCAGATATTCAGATTATCTGAATCATGAGCATCTAGCACATTTCTATTTATTTCATTTCTGTCCTTTATCTTCTGGAATTTATTCCAGGTTCACAAGTAGAATGAACATTTTATCCCACCAGAGTGTTTACTGAACTATAACATGAACAGCCACACATAGTCTAGCAGTCAATGAATGAATTTCATTTTTCCACCCTCTCTTCTGTACTTTTTTGACATGAAATTCATTGTTTGATCTTCAGCTTAGCCCCTGAATCTTTTATTTTGGTAGAATATCTGTCTTCTTTTAAGGCAGAAAAAAATATCACAAATAACTTTGAGATGTCCTACTGTTTGTAAATTATTTGCAGATATGAAGGTAATACAGGCTCTGTTTTAGGGAGAAAAAAATTAAAATTTACCTCTAGTTGACTAGGCAGTTAAGAAAACATACAATCTGACTTGCCTTATGTAATAAGGACAAATTCATTTTCTAGTTTACATATGTGTAAGTAAAGCATTTTTTTCTCATAAAAGTATTACCTGATATTTATTCTGGACATTTCCCTATTCTGAATAATTTCAATAGTACTTTTTGGAACAAAAATGGCTTTTGCAAATATGCCTCGTGAAAAAAATAAAAGTCATGCATCTTATAAGAGCACAGGAAGGCTAAGTTCCAGCATAAAGGAGTTATCCAGCATTATCTCCTTGACTCAGAAAACAAATTTTCCCATTTCAAGTCTCCCTACTGTATTGGATGCGAAAGTCAGAGGGATGTTCCTTTCAGATCAATATTCAATCAGATCAATTTTGTCTTTAAAATTATAGAGTAGGGTTATTTATAATGGCAGGATAATAACTGTGCAGCAGATTTAAAGAGAGCTACATTTATACCAGATGCAGGGAAAAGGAGCTAAGCACTTGGCAATATTAAAAAACACCCTGGTGGTCAGAGGTGTAACAAAAATCATTATTGTAAAATACACGCAGTAATTACAATATAACTATAGGCAACAATTTATATTAAAGAACAGTTGTGACTGTTATAGACTACATGCTGCTAATTACCTTAAATCTTTGAAGAATACTGTGATCTACCGCTTCACCAAAATAAACAGAATTTTATAAATAACAATTCTGGCATAAAAGAATATTCTAGTTTTATGGAACTCTGATTTCCTGGAGTACCTGGAGTGCTGGGTTCAGCTCTGAGATTCTCAGTACAGGAAAGACATGGATCTGTTGGCACAGTCTGGAGGAGATCTACAAAATTATCAGAGAGGTACAACATTTATCCTACAAGGAAAGGCTGAGGGAGCTGTTTGTTTTTTTTTTTTATTCTGGAGATGAGAAGGTTGCAGGGAGACTTTATTTCAGGGCTTATAAGAGAATTGGGCACAGACCTTTTAGTACTGACTGTGGCAATAGGAAAAGGGGTGATGATTTTAAGCTAAAAGAGGGCAGATTCTCACTAGATATAAGGAAAAAGACTTATGAGGGTGTTGAAACATTGCCACAGGCTACTCAGAGAGGTGGTGGATGCCCCATCCCTGGACATATTCAAGGCCAGGTTGGACAGTGCTCTGAGCAACCAGGTTTAGTTAAAGACATCCCTGCTCATTGCAGGGAATTGGACTAGATGACCGTTAAAGGTCCCATCCAATACAAAATATGCTATAATTAAAAGTACAATAAAAGCTTACTAAATTATATTTCTGGTCTTCCCTCAGCCACTCCTTTCAATAAGTAGTTGTGCCATGAGATATTAAAGGTGTTTTGCTGGAATGTATTTATAGAATTACGAAATTAACCTATAGTTTTTATAGGTACCTACAAAATGGTGCATAACTGTGAATTCCTAAGATATATTGCATTGACCTGTCAGGGGGATCATATTTAGGATATTTGAGTGAGCAGCATTCAAATAATAGAGCACTGGAAAGAAATATTCATATCTTAGGGGTCTAGCCATTCAAACTCTGACCCACAACCCTCTTATTCTACTAAAAAAAATTATTATTTCCCTGTATTATATTACGTATTGGCTTGCAGGCCAGATGGTTTGGATGTGGGCTCACCAGAACAAGGTTCAGCAGTCAAGAAGTTCTGGTGGTTATTAAAATACTATTACTTAGGACATTAAATTTCAGTGCCACAAAAGATGGTAAATAATAGTGCATTTGCCAGTCTAAGGTATAAATTCTAAACCAAGTCATTTGACTAGTAAGACAAAAATTTAAGCAAATTGCTCCTAAATGAATTAATGCAAATGTTCAGGTCTAACTGCTCTTAAGTTTTTGCTATAGGTAATTATGAAATAATAAAGGAATCCATAGAACTGCATTTTAAGAATTTTTGTTGAAAGCAGGGAAGGTGGCCAATGACATCAAGGCTTAACCTCTGTTTTTGCACGTTTGTTTTTTTATAATTTGATGCATAAATTACAAATGTTTTATTTATTTTTTTCCCTAACTTCATTATGTCTCCTTCTGTACACATTCTAAATCTCTAACAATCTCATAACAAATTTCATATCAACTGCTAAATGAGTTCTATTTTATGATACAGAAATAATACTCAGTCTGTATTTTGGGTAACCATGAAATGTAATGTGTATGCTTTTAACAGTGTATATATTTGCTGTGTATATATATATAAGAGTGTATATATCATCTGCAATAGTCCTTATATTAAATCAATATATCATCAAATAGGATGTATACTACAAATTAATTTTTTTCTTTAGCGATTGTTAGGTTACTGTAAGGTATCATCTTTCACCACATTTATCTTTTGTGAATTTACATACTGCTAACATTCAGATATTAGTGTTTTTATAAAAGAATTTATGTTACTCACACTCTGTGTTTCTAGTTTGTTCTCCATAGGAAATATTGCAAATTGAAATACATCATAAAAGAAAAGCTTAATGTTGTAAAATACTCAAATAGTTTATGTCAGAAAATAAGAATTTGCCAAATGAGCCTGAAAAGATTTGTGAAATAGAGATGCAGCATGATGAACTGATTTGAATTTCTACTGGTAAACGCTTGACTCAAAATCAAGATGTTTTCTCTTCTCTGATGTAATGAAACACAGTGTCCATATTTTATTTTATTTTATTCGACAGGCCAGAGAAAATAATGATTAGTGTGTGGCAACACAGAGTTTGTTAAATGACAAAGGACAATATGTAAAACAGTATGCTCTATCTTCAGGTAGTGAAGCAAATAAATGTTTTTATAAAAATTGTAGAAAAGGCCACTTGCTACTAGGAAAAATGCAAAATTAAAAGTAATGCTTAACAGGAAATTTTAATTGTGAAACATTTGGAAGGGGACTAGGTTAAAAGTAAATGTAATAATCTTGTTGTCAGGTTTAATAAAGTTTTTTCAATCCTAACTAAATGATATAAGAAAATCCTGGTTTTTGATTGGGAAAAGTCTGAAGATTAAATCCTGCACTAAGATTAGGGTTCATTCATGCAAACACTAGACATTTTTATGCTAATCCTCATCCTCACACTGACCCAGAAAAACCTGTAAGTACGTTCTTTACCCTGAGAGTGCGCAGATACCCTTTGAAGGTTGAAGAATTATAAGTGTACGTAGTATTCTGCGAAGAGCACTGAGGGATTGGTACAGTCTCCTGGTGCAGAAGACTCTGAGCCTCTGTTGAGGTTCAGCACTGGCCAGTATCTGAGTCCTACCAGTCATCGCCACTGGGAGGGGGGAGACCTTCAAAGGGTGGAAGGAAGAAAACTCATGGCTTGAGATAAAAGGCATTTAAACAGCACAAAACTGTGCTTGCAAGTATAATGGCTACTTGGGAAGGCAAACACTTCAACTCTTAATGCCCCCCTTTTCTCCTTCCTCCAGGTTTTATTCCTGAGCACAGAGAATCACAGAATGGTTTGGGTTGGAAGGGACCTTCCACAATCCCAGGTTGCTCCAAACCCCATCCAACCTGGCCTTGAACACTTCCAAGTATGGGGCAGCCACAGCTTCTCTGGACAACCTGTGCCAGGGCCTCACCACCCTCATAGTAAAAAATTTCTTCCTAATATCTAATATAAATCTCCCATCTGTCAGTTTAAAACTGCTACCCCTCTCCCTATAACTACACTCTCTGATAGAGTCCCTCTTTCCTGTAGGCCCTCTTTAAGTACTGAAAGGATACTGGTCTTCCTGGAGCCTTTTCTTCTCCCGACCAAACACCCCCAGCTCTCCCAGTGTGTCTCCAGAGCAGAGAAGTAGAAAAGATGTTTGCAAGACTGATGTCAAAGTCAAGGACACAAGATGTGTAGACACATTCATTTTACTAGTGGAGCAAACCGAGGGAATCGAGAATAGTAAATTCTTCATTTTCTCTGTTTTTGACATTAGGGTGGTACAAATGATTGATTTTTGGTTTGTTATTCCTTTAAAACAATAAATCAAGGTGGTGTTTTTAGAGGTACGCAAAAAAAAAGGAGAATTAAACTCATAAAACAGTCATAGACATAACACCCACCTCACATCATATATACAGTCAGTGGTTATATCACTGTTTTTAAATACAGAAAACATGAAATCAAATTATCTATTTGATACACCTGCAATCAGTCCTCAAACTTAGAGTATTCTGTGTTGAATTTCAATAATGCAACCTTATGTCTATAAGATGAAAGCTGTACTGGTCACACAGCCTTAAGCATGTTCTATTTCACTCAGTCACAAATTATGATTCTTGGGAGAGAAGGAATGGGATAATATTTGATAATTTCTCAAATGTAGAATGAGATCAGATAACACAGGCCTTTAGCCTAATATAAAATGTTAAAATCTACTTAACTAGATTCTGGTATTGATATTGAAAAAGTATTGTTACTACTATGTAGGAATTTAAAATAAGTCAGATTCTTTTATAAAAATCTTTATTTTTCTCTGTTGACTACGAAGAGAATATTGATGACTAACTCTGTGTCCAAATCTATATCACAGATGGTACAGGTGAGTGAAACAAGCCCCAGCCTGGGGACCAGGCTTGTACACAAAGAAATCTCTTCCATTCCTTACACAAAATAACCTGTTTTCTGAACACATCTCTTATCTGCCCTCCTTATTCAGTGAACAATCAAAAATCTCAGACATGGTTTCATGTCATGTATAGCCCACTGTGTAATTTTGGCCATTTTCTGGCTGGTAGCAGAAAAATATGAAGACAAGTTCTGTCCTGTTGCTCGCAGCAATTAAATCAGAGCTTTGCTTTCCCATAAGTCAACAGGACAGGAGGCAGTTTATTACATATATTTGTTGTAGACATACCAAGCCACTTTCTATTCAAACTTTCATGGTGAACCTGCATGATGTTGTTGTTTCACACAAGTTGTTTTACTTACTGTTTAATCTGCAACGGAATGAGTAGAATAAATCAACATATGAAAACAGGACTGCATTTTGTTGCACACATAGCCAATACTAACAAATACTGTGGAGCAACCACAGGCTAAGATTTTATTATCAGCTTATAAACAAAGTAAGGATCAGGTTACTTAAATAAATGGACTGCCTTAGAGCATTCAGATCAGTCAAGTGAATCTATTGAGTATAAATCATAGTATTGTCCTTCTTCAGAGATACCTTTCTGTGAACTTTGCTGGAATTTTATTGGAAACCTATATAATATCATGGATCTAACTAAAAGAGATTTTATTTGAGGCTGATTTTTTTTTCAGAAGAGAATAATGGTTAATATATTTAATATGTATAAGTTTCTATAGGCAAAGACCCATATCCCAACCAAACTTTGAAACTTTAGGCACCTATCTCTTAAAATTTACTCTCCAAAACCATAATTTCAGATGCCATCTAACACAGATCCTGGCAAATCCAGATTTGATGGGACAATGTTTAACCTACCATTTTTGTGTCTTGGATTTTGTTTTGTTTGGAGAGGTCCAGAAGTTACTGTCCTGGACACTATTTTCTTTGTCCTCAGCCTTCTGAAATATCCTGTTATTAGGATCCTGTTATTAAAATAAAAAGGACACTTCAAAATGTAGCTATGGGACCTCTAGGTATTCATAGTGCTGGGATTCTTGAAGAAGAGTTCCTTCCTAAAATATATTGTGATCCTGAGGCTGGGCCCATATTCATATGATGCCTCAGTTTCACTCTGGAAATGGATTTATTTTTTCCCCCAAGGTTTGGGTGGTCAAATTCATATTTCCACCCACCACCCTGTAGTTTTGGGTAGCTGAATGACCTCCACCCTTGGTGAAATTTACTCACTCTGCAGAAAGAAAAGATGATCCAGTGGATACCGTCAGGATGGGTGAGAGGTTATCTCTGTAAATATGTTCTTTGAAAATTCATCCTAAAACCAAAAAAAAATATGCCAATCAGAAAAAATTTATACTTTCACAACCACAGGACTGTAGATTATGGCCAAAATGCAGCTCTGATCTGACCTTGTCTGTGATCACTCACTTCAATTAAGCCATTCCAAATTAATTAATTATGCCATTTACACAGCAACTGTGCCATGAAGGGGCCGTTTAAATTCATCCATCTTCAGGGTGGAAACCAAGGTCATATTCATGGATGAACATACCTTGATTTTCTAACTTGTCTTTGATAGGGATTTAAAGTACACCACATATGTTCTTAGACACTCCTTCCAATTAGTACTCATAAAAAAGAACTCCACTTCTTGATGACTGTCAGATGACAACAATAGTATGTAGCCTATATTTTTGTTAATAAAATAAAAATCACATGAATAAAAAGCCCTTCGAGTTATCAAGGCAGAAGAAATCATCTATTGTAAGAAACAAATAAAATTCACACTTTCAAGGTGAAATATCTAAAATAATTTTTGCTGTTGAAAACAAAAGTCACTTTTCAGGCTGTTCAGAAAATGAGTTAAAAAAACTGGCCGAAGGGATCTGAAATGCCTGGAAACTGTCTACACAGACCTCAACAGAGTTTTTAGGCAGAGTGCTGGATGAAAAAACCCAGCAGCTGTGAAAAACAAGAATTTTATTTTTCTAAGTGCTAAACAACTTTGGCTTGGCTTTTTTTCTGGTGCTACAAAGGAGCTGACCACACTGTGAATAAAATCAGCACTAGCAAAGTCTTCTAAAGGAATTTATCTCATTCTTCCTTCCTTTCATTTTTTTTTAAGAAAAGGTTACTATGCAGCTCAGATGAATAAAGTTAAATCCCAAGATATGACATTGTTTCAATGTCCCCATTAATTTAACTCAGTAAGGCATTCAACACAGGAATATGTTCAATTTAATAGATCTTTTATAGATCTTTACATCCCTCAAAATGCTAGTTTGTGGGGGTTTTTTTCTTTTTTCAAAGCACTGTGAATGTCTTTGTAAACATAAATTGAGGTAGTAGATGTACACACCAAAGTTTCTTTGCAATTTTCATAGTCTGGGGTTTTTTTAAGTCTCAGGTTGTTATACTGAATAAGAGTGTTTAAGGTCATGTGATATTAGTGCTTTGTTGAAAAATATTAGTTGCAAAAATTTTTCTTGAAACTCTGGTGGTTTTGATTTTGTCTTTTGTTTAAAGCTGGCAGATAGTTCCAGAGAGATCTTAGCTAGCCCAATGAATTCTTTCACAAACTAGTCAGCTTCTTTCGAAAACAGCTGAACAATTTTCTTTCACTATTTTTATCACGAAAATAAATAAACAAACAACGAAAAACAACAGAAGAGCCCCACAGACAATAAAGCAACTGAATTATTTCAGTTATTAAAGGCCTGTGAAGGAAACACATCTTCATAAATTGAAGATTGGTAGAAAACTTCAAATAACAAATAGAACAAATTCAAGTAAACTACAGCCTGGAAAGAGTAAATTTGATTTTTTTTATATGTATTTCATTATTATAAGAAAGAAGAGCCTATCAAGCCCACACAACTGGTTAAAGAAATTTTACACTCTTTTACTTTCATTGAAAAAGTTTTATTCTTGAGTCGTTATTCTTCATATATTCTCTGATGTGGTTTATAGAGAGGACAAAATATTAATATAGGGGACAGACAAAGGTAACAGAAATTCGCTGGATTTTAGACTGTGTGCCTTACAAATGCGGCCTTAATAGTTATACTTAGGCCTCTTGCATTTTTTTTAACAATACAATTGATTAATCACTTCCAGAAATGTACATTCCAGCAGGAGAAAGTATTATGTTTACAAGGATAAGTCACAGTTAGCGAGATTAAATATTTAGAAAATTACATTCTTCGTTTATTATTTCTGTGAAAAAATTTGCTTGCTAAATAAAGGCCTTCTGCATTAATCTTTTCTTTCACTAAGTAAGTTTAAGTAACATGGACAGAGTTAATAATTTGGATATTCCAGGTCCGTTACTCAAGTTAGCTCAACCAAAGCCTAAGATGTATGTGCAGACATATCCTGAGTGCGAAGTCAGAGAGGCTGCAGGGTTCATAATTCTACATATAAACAATTAAATTCCCAAAATGGCAAAATCTTCTAAGATAAATTCTTCTAAGATTGAATTTTCAGATTAATATTGGGGGAAAAAAAGAAGACACATAAAAGCCTACTACTGCAATGAGGATAGAAACACATTAGGACACAGAAAGAAGCAATCTTGCAACCATAAAAACAGTACTTTATGACTTGCAATTATTCTTACATGACATGAACAGTCAAACATTCATTTATTTGCTTTTTTTTGTCTGATTTTTTTTCCATGAAGAGTACAGCTGTGGATGTTTCGGTTTGCAACATGGATTGCAGAGAGTATTTGACTTCCATTACTGACAGCAGTTATCTCAAATTCTAGTTTGCTGTGGAAATAGAGGGGACTATAAATTCATTTTTATAAACTTTCTGAGTCAGTTCCTTAATATTCTCTTTCAATTACCTTCTCAGAGATATTTTTTTTTTAATAATTGCAAATGGGATGGTGACAGATAAAGATCTTTAGAAGCTATTTTAATTTTAAAATAGAAGTGGTACATTTTTCAATAGCTGTGTTTTCTCTTACAATGAATGACAATGGCTATATATATAATGAGTTTTTCCTACAGTTTAAGCTGTTGAATGACTCTAGACTGCTTCACTAATTTGAATAGACTTTTTCTAGATAATTAATCTTACATGAATCAGATTAGAAAGAATAAGAGAAGCATTGCACTGAATAAGAGAAGCATTGCACCCAAATCACCTCCAATTAATAGCAAGTAAAATAAATGGATTGTAATACCACATTATTGTAGCAACCAGTGAGGAACATTAAATAAATAAATGCACTGCATAACCAATATAAAGATGTGAAAAAAACTGATATTTTCTAACTATTAAGTTATTTGGCCCCTTAAAGAAACGTGTTGCTCTCAAGAACAAAAGGAGATTTGAGATACACACACACATATATACACGTACGTAACTCTTCAGACCTGCTAAGAACAATCTCCCCTTCTTAAGTTTAGTGTATAGTGAAGAGGAAAAGGAGTAAAAACACTTATCAAAACTATCCCCAAGAAACTGCAGCCGTGAATCACAGAAGAATTCATCTGCAGTAAGAAAGAGAGTCATCATGAAGTTATGGAGTTTAATATACCCAATTTGTCTCAATTTGCAGACCAAACCTACTCATTTTATTGACTTACAGAGGGAAAGTAAGATAGTAGTGCTGCAAATAGAGAATTTTTTTGCTTGTGCTCCTTTAACAAACTTGATCTTTGTTTTCTCTTCTCCTAAAAAATTCAAATGACAACTTGTGGAAAAACTGAGGAATTTAATGCAGAAATTGGGACAGGTAGCACAGTAATAAAAAACTGTGTCACTTCTTTTGCAAACAAGATTATATATTAGGACAAGTAGAAATCAATATTTCTCTATTTCTCTATCAGCAAAACCTATTCTCTCTGAAGAAGTATGTTGCGGCCAGAGATAAATTAAGAGGTCAGAATCCTGTGAAGAGGCACAAGTCAAAGACTGATTATTTTCATATAAAGTCCAAATTTACAGAGCAGTGAAGTGCAGCAGCACATCCTGCAGAACAGAGTGTTTATGTATGTGACTTCAGAGAACATATGGACACCAGTGCTTCACTCTAATAGAGATATAATTTTTATACTGCCTCAATATAAATAAATTATATTGTAAATATGAACTGTGTAGGGCACAACCTTACTCAGGCACTGGTACATGACTGACCACAGAACACAGCTCTTATCACTCTGCCCTGATGCCGGACATGATTTTTGAGGTATCTCTTGCCCAGGGCCAGAGTGTAAGATTTCAGGGTAGAATGAAACATACAACGAGAAGAAATCTAAACCCACCTTTTTCTGTATCTGACCTCTGTAATAAAAAATTTCCATACACCGTAGAAAATACAGTTTTGTCAGACAGTCAACATAGCTTTTCTTTCAAAGTCTAATTAATTATACAGCAGCAGCAAGGATATTTTACCCCATACAGTAACATGCAGTCCCAGAAATTGTATCTCTTAGAAATGAAACTCAGGTTTTCCAAGTATGCACTGGGTTTGGGAATATCAAAACTGTGTCCAAAACTTCAAGATGGGGAGTTGTCCAGGTTTCTGTCAATAGTCTTTGCTACCTTAGATATGTAATAGAAAACTAAGAGCTTTAAATTGAAACTGTCATGCTTGTTCAGTGAATTAGTACGGGTAAAAGAGTAAAGAACTCAGAACTTCATTATGAGCACTATGCCTAATGTGGAATGACTGTTCTTCCAGCCCTAGATTATTTCCTCCTTAATAAACAGAACTGTTTCTTCATTATAATGTTTCTCAAATGAGACCTTAGTCCTTTAACTTTGATTCTCAGAGCAGAGAGTTATTTCTCCTTAACTAAGAATATTGTGAATAAAAGTGTGACTTCTGCAAGCCTATCCTACAGGAATAAAATTTGAAGTTCATGTAAGCCATTTCACACAAAACTGTGTTAGAGAATTGACAGCATGCTTCAATAAGCTTTGAAAAAAATCACAGGGAAAAGTAAACACAATAAATTATTTTGGGACAATACAAGGCACCAATCTCTAAGTAATATCAGTAAAAATGAGGCTATATCAAGGGAACATAAGTTCTTTAAGAATACTCCCCCCTTTTTGTTCTTTCCTTCCTTCCTGCTCCCCCTCCCCCCTTTTTTCCCTGGGAGCAATTTAAAGATTTCATTGTGTGCCATTTTTCCATGAAACAGTAAATTATGTTCTGAGTGAACTCAAGTTTCAAGGCAAGGGAAATGTGCACATTTTAAATGAGACAACTTAAAATTTGTCTGTAATACTATCTCATGTCACTGCTTATTGCATCTGAGTCTAAAATGTAGGTTTCTTGAGAGAATATAGACTAATATGAAGAATAATAACTAATAGTAACTAATCCAGAATATCTGTTAATATCTCCATGTTAATATGTCTGCTACTCTCTGACACATAATACAGTGATTACCAACTTGCTGTCTTTAGACCCCCCCAGAGTCCTCCTCATTGCTTCAGAAGTATAGGAAAGTATATGAAAACTTACAAGGGAAGCTAGAAAATAGCTATGCATCTATATAAAAAATCCAAGAGATTCAGAAAATGCTAGAGGTTTAAAACTGTACCAAAACAGTTGAAATTGCCTAAAACTCTTGAGTTTTACACAGTTTTCCTCATTTCTGTTCACATAACTTGACATCATTGGTCTAGTATTTTATAGCTACAAATGTTTGACTGCTCCTTTGAAGGATTTTTTGACTGTTACAACTGTGGAATATCAGGGTTTATTTGAAGTCACCACACATACTGTGATTTAAAGTTTCAGCTTAACCTTATTGATAATTTTGTTGTGTAGTTAAGTTCATTACAGAGAACTGGAACCTTCAATTCAAACTCTGCCTGACCTGTACACTCTCCTTGTCTTTAAATAATGCCATGAGTTACTAAGGAGCAAACTCCTTATCTTCTGAGACACATGTGGAATAATTAATTCAGCACTGTCAGTAAAGCCCAGGTTAAGTGTGAGGAAATGATAAAATGAAGCACAGAAAACCTACTTTTCTATCATGCCACTTTGATAAGTAATCCATAAAATAACAAATATGAGATCCTGTAAGGCTTGTGTGGAAGCACAGAATCAAAAAATTATTAACACTGGAAAAGACCTTCAAGGTCACTGTGTCCGACAGTTAATCCAGCACCACTGTGTTTACCTCTAAACCGTGACCCCAAGTGCCATATCCACATGGCTTTTGAACACTATTAGGGATGGCAATTCCACCACTTCCCTGGGCAGCCTGGGCAGCCTGGGCAGCCTGTTCCATTGCCTGACTACCCTTTTAGGGAAGCAATTTGTCCTAGTATCCAGCCTAAACCTCTCCTGGTGCAACTTCCCCAGAACATACTGAGACAAAGCTGAAGGTGTATCACAGTGGTCAAGCTCTTTTGCCTGTGCTGATCACAGTGGTCTCAAGAGAATTGTGGATATCCAGCTCAGGATATTTGAAAAGCTTTTCAGTTAAAACTGAGAGTCATGAATCTGCTAATCAAAGTATCTGTGCATGTACATTATTGCCCCAGACTGACTTTGCTGCCTGCAAGGATATGTAGCTACAGCAAAAACTTTCACCATACAGCTGCAGGACTAGTTTACTTTGTTCTAGTTTATTTTGGCTGAATACCAAGCACCCAATTTGTTATGATTTCTAGGATTCCAGGGTGATTTGAGTTTCCAATTCGGGCATGCTGTGTAATCAAAGCAATCCACTTGCTTCATGTAGCATCAGTAGCATGATGGATAGGGGGCACCTTTCCTTTGAACATCCAGCTCAGCACCAGTAGTTGGGGTGCTAGGAGGAGCTGTGTTTCTGCGCCAATCACCTCTGAGGCTGCTTGTATTCCTTCATAAGCTGCTAGGATTTTCTTCTCTGTGGAGGTGTAGTTGGCTTCAGATCCTCCTGTAGTGGTTGGCCTCGGGTCTTACCGGGCACTTTTTGCCAAAGGCTCCAGGAGGGACCATTATCCCCAGCTGCAGAATAAAGCACTTTTTTCATATTTGGTTCTGTCCTGACTGGTCTAAGGGCCACGGTGTATGCAATCTCCTGTTTAATCTGTTTAAAGGCTTGCTGTTGTTCAGGATCCCATTGGAAATCATTCTTCTTACCGGTCACTAAGTAAAGAGGGCTCATGATTTGACTGTATTCAGGAATATGCATTCTCCAAAAACCTATGGCCCCCATGAACGCTTGTGTTTCCTTCTTGTTAGTTGGTGGAGCCATCGCTATGATCTTGTTGATGACTTCCATTGGAATTTGACAGCGTCCATCTTGCCATTTCACCTCTAAAAATTAGATCTCTTTGACAGGTCCCTTGACTTTACTCATTTTGATGGCGAAACCAGCTTTGAGGAGAATCTGGATAATTTCCTTTTTCAAAAATTTCCTCCCATACAATAATGTCATCAATATATTATATGTGTTCTGGAGCCTTACCCTTCTCTAGTGTAGCCTGAATCAGTCCGTGGCAAATAGTGGGACTGTGTTTCCACCCGTGGGTCAGACTGTTCCAGGTGTACTGCATGCCCCTTCATGTGAAAGTGAACTCTGGCCTGCACTCTGCTGCTAGAGGGATGGAGAAGAATGCATTTGCAATATCAGTGGTGGCTTAACGTTTCTCTGCCTTGGACTCCAGTTCGTACTGGAGCTCCAACATGTCTGGCACAGCGGCACTCAACGTGGGGTGACTTCATTCAAGCCATGATACTCCACAGGGAGTCTCCATCCTCCATCAGACTTACATACAGGCCAGATGGGGCTATTGAAAGGTGAGTGAGTCTGAATGACCACCCGTTGGCTCTCCAGCTCTTGGATCATTTTATGGATGGGGATCTTGGTTTGTTTGGTACTGTCATCTATGCACTATTTTAGTGGCCATTGGCACTTGTTGATCTTTGACTTGTAACAATCCCACAATGGAAGGATCTTCTGATAGGCCAGGCAGGGTAGATAATTGTCTAAATTTCTCTGTAGCCACTGTGGCTACACCAAAAGCCCATCGATACCCCTTTGGGTCTTTGAAGTATCTTCTCCTGAGGTAATCAATGCCAAGGATGCAAGGGGCCTCTGGACCAGTCACAATGGGGTGCTTTTCCCATTTGTCTCCTGTTAAACTCACTTCAGCCTCTAGCACTGATAATTCTTCATGTCCCCCTGTCACCCCATAAATCCAAATGAGCTCTGTGCTTTTATGCCCTGATGGCATCAAGGTGCACTGTGCACCAGTGTCCACTAAAGCTTTATATCTCTGCGGATCCGATGTGGCAGGCCATTGAACTCACACAGTCCAGTAAACCCTATCATCCCTTTCCTTCTCCTGGCCAAAGGCAGGGCCCCTCTATTATTCTTGATCAGAGTATTCACTGTCTGATCCTTCATTGCCCAGTTAGAGGTTCCCTCACTGGGATCACAAGAATTGTCTTCGGTCTTTCTGCTTCTCAAAGGTCGCTGATCTCTTTCCAGGGCCTCTGCAGCAACTGTGTGGACAGCCTTCTTACTAAGTTTCTTCCCTCTCAATTCTTGTACCCGGGCTTCAAGTTTATAGGTAGGTTCACCATCCCACTTCTGTGTGTATTCCCCTTGGTCACGCAGAAAGAACCACAGCTCACTATGTGGCCTGCTCCTGGGGTTTTCTTTCCTCCTGAGTTGGGCAGGAGGAGACCGAGACTGAGACCGGTTTCTTAGGCTGTTTTTGCAGCGATTCTCACATTCAGGGCATTCATGAGGCCTCTCCATCCTCTCCCTAGTGTGTGTTCATTGGTGTCGGACATCGGAGCTTTCTCTGAAATCTAACTTGCTAGCCCAAGAGAGTGAGGAAGCTTCCATACCTTCTGCTATACTCCATATGCAGGCACAGATCGTATCCACATTTGGTTCATTCATCCTTGGATGATATAGTGTTATCAGACAATTAACATATGATGCAGGGGCACCTTGAATTACTTTTCTCTACAAGGGCAGCATGCAAGGAACATGCTCTGGATTTTGGTAGCAGGGGTTATCTGGGTCACTGTAAATCATTTCCAGCATGGCTAGTTCCTGAAGGTATTGGACGGCTTCCTCTGCAGTAGTCCATCTTCTTGGAGAGCACATTAGATCTTCTTTAAATGGGTACCTTTCTCTCACAGCAAAGAGGACCCGGGTCCAAAGACTGCAAATAAATCTGTCCCTTCCAATTTCCAGTTCAATTTCATGATCTCTGGCAATAGATCCTAGTTGCTGTGCTTCATCACCTTCTAACAGGTGACTTCTAGCCCCATAACCCAGCGTCAGAGCAGCCAGGTAAGAATTCGTTCCCCAGGCTGGCGGCTGTAATCTCTCTGCAGTTCCCGAAGTTCTGATGGGGTCAGGGACCGGGTAACTTTGTTCTCCTGTCTAGTTTCCTCTCTGCTTCTCTCACGTGGAAGTGAAGGTGGAAGCACCGGCTATTTGTCCTGTCTCCTTTTCTTCTCTTGGAGGCATGAGTGGGGTAGATCCTTCTCCTTCTTCCTCCCTTACTAATCGCAGAGGTAGGCCTGTAGGTCTTGCAGACCTCCTTATCCATGTCTTCCTTTTCACTACAGGGGCAATAGTGACTTCAGATGTCATGGTTTGGGTCCTTGTCTCAGTCATAGTCTTTTTAGAATATTGAACAGCAGCTTCGTAGGCACAGGCTAGGCCCCAGTATAGGGTGAGAAGTCGCTGGTTTTGATCAGGGTAGGCAAGGCATCCTTCCATCAAACGACATGTGAGTTTGTTGGGGTTGAATAATTGTGCTGGTGTGAAGTCCCAAGCAAGAGGGGGTGTTAGATGCCCTAAGAACCTGCCTAAATTCATCCACATCCTTTGCCATCCAGGAACTGGCCCCTTTAGATAACATCCTAGTAAAAATTCTCTCTCGAAGTTGGTTTTGTCCTGGCAGAAGGCAACAAAAACAACACTGCCTTCCCCACTGCCCATAATGTTTTAAGAGCATTGGTTAAAAGCAGTAATAAAGCCAAACAACTCAGGTACAGATTAGTAAGGATCGCGGGTGCTTTCATTACCAGGCCATCTATGTCAAAATCAAGAAGAGAAATAAGGTTGATTTCTTTCCCTTCTGTGTTTTTTTTCCACACCCTATCAGAACTGTTAGTAAAATTACAGGTGTCCCCACAAGAACTGGGCAAATTGCCATGTTTTTGTTATATGTTCCTGGCTTAGTATAAACAAACAGATAGGTGAGGCAGTTGTTTTTATAAACAATCCATCTTGCCAGTTTTCCCAGCCAATGCACCAAAAACTGTTCTAGTTTGCTTTGGCTGAATACCAGGCACCCACTGGGCCTGCACCTGAGTTCCCACGGAGGAAAGGGGATGGGGGAAGGAGAGAGGGAAGGAAAAAAAAACCTATGAGAAGTCAAAACTGCTAGGAAAGATTATTTATATTACACAAAGATAGGAAACACTATAGGCAGTATGTATACAAAAAAAAAGGTAAAAACAAATAAAGATACTTCCCAAACAACTGACGCTTTCTTCCCAAAACCACAGTGCTTGGCAACCGGAAGAGAGGGATCTCTTCCTTCCTGGCTGTTTAAATAGCTAGGCTGACATAACATCACATTGAATATCCTGTTCCTCCTCGGAAAAGGAAGTGCCATTTGAATACACAAATCCATTATAGATATTTGAAAAGCTTTTCAGTTAAAACTGAGAGCCATGAGTCTGCTAATCAAAGTATCTGTGCATGTACATTATTGCCACAGACTGACTTTGCTGCGTGCAAGGATGCGTAGCTACAGTAAAAACTTCCACCATACAGCTGTAGGACTCATACCCAGGTCCAGTTCCACGCCTATGATAACCTCCTGGTAGAGAAATCACTTTGTTGTAAAAAATTAAAAAATAAATAGCAAGAAGCTCACTACACTGAGCCTGCAAATGTCCTTTGGAGTAATTAATTAATGAGCATAAAGTGGACTCAGATAAGATATCATTAAAAGCAGTGGCAGCCAGGTGATGGTGATGCAGAGTAACCACTTAATTCAGTTTTGTCCTTTGTCAAACCTTGTAGCTGTTTGTAACATCAATAAGCAAGTTCTATGCATCTCTGTGTTTATAAGTAATTGTTGTGGTCCAGCCCCAGACAGCCATCAGGCCCCACACTCATTTCCCCACCATTGGGATGGATCTGAGAGAGAATTGGAAGGGTAAAAGCTGGTAAACTCATGGGTTGAGATAAAGAGAGTTTTATAGGGAAACACAAGCACACAAGCTTTTTTTTTCCAAGTCAGGCTTTCTTTCTATGCTGTAGTCTCAATCACAGAATGTGCCCTTCTCATTTTAATTTGCTCTGTAAATAACTTTACACAGTCATAATAAAAAAAAGGAACAGTCAGTTTGGGAAAAACAAATAATTGTTTTATATTTCAGAGCTTTTGCTGGTGCAATCTTACTGCCTCAAAAATTAACCAAGCAGGAAAAATGACACAGATAAAATTATGTGTCTGAAGAGACTCAGTAATTTTAATAATTTTGCTACATTTTATTTTAAGACATTTATTCTGGATGACTTAGGATGGGTGATTAAAAATCAGTGCTAAATTTTGCTCTCCTAATTTCTAAGTTATAAAGCAGGTGGTGGAGATGGAAAGCAATAAGGAGAAAAATATTCTGCATGAAATGTAGTGTAAGTTTTGTGTGCTTATGAAATTAATTGGTGGAATTTTCTGCAAAAGTATGGTAGCAAATATAGGCAATACTTTAGTAGTATTTCTTCAGCACTTTCGTAAAAAATCAACATGGATATAGATCCATGCCCTTGTTTTTTAATCTTTTGCAGTTTTACCTTTATTCTAGAAGTATCTAAAAAGTGTTTGCCATTGTGCCTTGAATAGGAGAGTAAGAAAAGGGTGATGAGACAAGTATGTTTGACAAACAACTCAGCTTTGAAAGAGAAAATGGTGAGCATCAGTTCTTATTATTGATTCTCTGACATTCCTAAGGTGGTTTCTTCTAAGGATGGGACCCAGAGGCACTAAAGTGGCATCTGAAACACAGCAAACAGTGTAGTCCCATCTCAGAAGTGAAATACCAGCAAAAAGAAACCTGTAACAGTTACAAACAGTTCTCAGAACCCACTGGACAGTGCAATTACCTTGTGCACAAGATGGCTAGAAACAACATTTAGCAAGTCACTTTTGCACAGCCTTTGTAAATTTTTTACACTGTTATTTGCTTCACCTCATTTAAGTTATAGCATCCTGATGTAATTCCCCCAGATGTTCCATTTATATAAGCAATGAGTGATGATTGCTAGACAAAAACACACTTTTGATAGAATTACATTTAGAAATATACTGAAGTAGTTAGAATTCACTTTCCCTGTGCAGCATGATTGTAATGACATTAGCATATCTCACACAGTGGTAAATTAACAGCTAATTATATTTATCCTGAAACTTTTAGGACAGTTTTCTGGATCCATCAAAAGGCCTGTATGGTATTCCTGATTTACTACTGCTGAATAGAATCTATGCTTATTTTAAGGCTTTTTCCATCTATTTATAAGTTCTTCCCACTATCTTAAGCTGGAAAAGAAATATAGAAGATCCAGCTAACAAGGTACAACAAGCTAAAAACACACAAAAATCTATGCTAATTAAAAAAAAAATCTATTTCCAAAATGGGTAAGTCTCTCCTTGGAAGTGCTAATCGGCAATGAAAAAAAGATACTTAGTTTCAAAAAAATAGACTGAGTTGGCATTGTTATGTTAATTTATCCAATTAAAAATGGTCAAATATGCATTCATGGGGCTTAAGGTTAACAAGTAGGGGTTGTATTTCACAGTCAATTAGGAACTTACTGTCTGGGTTCAAGGTTACCTTATGCAGGTTTTGTTCATAAATGTCTATCAACTAAAATTGAATTTACATCTGAGGCTGCTTTCCTTTCCTTACATCTGAGGCTGCTTTCCTTGGCTAAACTGGGAAAAAAAAAATCATTAGTCTGTTAGTAACATAATTGCTCTAATTTACCACAAAACCAAGACTAATATAATAGCAAACACAATGGCACTGCTGTACAGTGACTCTCATTCTTATTTCTATTATATTAAAAATATTTAGTTTAGAGAGAACAGAGTTTCTTACTGTTACCAGGGGAAGCTGCTTGAAAAGTGGAACACTTTCATCCTTTATTCTCTCCTAAGACTTTTTTACTTTGGACAACTTAATTCATAATCTTTAAAAATAAAAATAAAACTCACACATATGAGCAAGGTAAACTCCCAATAGCCACCTTTACTAAATAAATACAGTATGGAACATTTCCTAATAGAAATCCTCAGATGATGGATTTTGAAGGCTCCAGAAACAAAATAAATTGGGACTTAGCAAGAAATTTGCAACTGAATAGGGGGTTCTATTTTACATCATCTGGTTAATGACAGTTTCTGAATCGTTTCTTGCTTCTTTAAAACGTGGTCGCTGGAGTTCAGAAAATATTCAAGAATGAAAGGCTAAGAGCTGATTATGGCAATTTCTGTCCCATCTGTAATTGATTTCACAAGTAAACAAAAATTCCCACTCCACAGGGGATGCAAAGCATAGTGTGAGTATTTATATATTTCTATTTTGGAACCTATTACAATTTCAATAGCTGAAATTCAATGTTATTTTAGCTTATCTCTAAGTTATTTAGTGAGTCTAAAGAGACATTATCAACTAACTAACACCATCTAATAAACTGAATTTCAACAGTAATAAAAACCTTTAAATGTAAAAAAGAAAACTACATAGAGCTTAGAAATACATGTTAATAACAAATCAGTTGGGATTTACATTCATTTGGTTAAATGTCAAAACCAGTTTACAGCATTTTTTTTTCCTTTTTAGCTGGATTTCCTACTCTTAATCCAAGAACAGAAACATCCAAGCCATTTCAAGCAGTTTTTTACCAAATGTGACTGTTTTTCCGGAGGTTAAACCTGTCCTGGATTTCTAGAGCTGGGGATGACTCTCTACCTCTGAATATCTGCAGCTCAGCTGCTGTCCATGCAGTCATCCCAGTCTGGAGATCAAGAGAATGTTTTCTGATAGAAATCTTTCCCTTGAAAGCTGAATTTACTGTAGGTTTCCAAACTAGTTGCCTAAAAATGTGGAAACCTGTCTGTCCAAGACAAAAGTGTGGAATGTGACCCTTGTGCATCCCAGCCTGCGAATCAGATGGGCAAACACCTAAAATCAAATACCACTGATGTCCCGGGACTTCAGATAAGAAATATGACACCCACAAATAGAAATTATTTTCTAAGACGTGGCTCGTTTTGAGCTACTTCAGATAGATGCTCAAGATGCTCAGTATCTTCTATAAACAGGCTTAACTATTACATGTAAATATTACTAAAGATGTTCAAATGTCTGCATATGTGCACAAAATCACATAAAGTATTGTGGACTTTGTTCAGATATTTAATTGAAAACTGATTCTTCAGCCACTTCATATTTTGCTTCACATCAAAAGCTAAAGTGAACTAAGTCTGGATACCATTAAATTACACTGGAAAGCATTTTGAATGTCAGCTCTACAAAATATGTCTCCATCATGGCTAGGCTTCGCGAACGAAGATTTGGGAAGGACTCCACCCACATTTGCTACAAGCGCGCTGGTGGTTAAAGAGGCCAATGCGAGATAGACAAGTCCGGTTGCAAAAGGCACAGCAGAAAGACTCCTTAGGTGGTATATTCTGCAAGGCACGATTCTTTCTGCGTTGTCTTTTCTCTTCGATGGTGATCCTGCGTGCGTTCTCAAAGGAAGCAGCAGCGTTATAGATGTTGTGTCTCCAGACCTCCCGATTGGAGGCCAGAGTAGACCAGTTATGTTGATCAATATGGCCAAGGCTGAGATGTTGTTTCAGGGAGTCCTTGTATCTTTTCTTCGGGGCTCCTCTCATGTGGCAGCCAGTGGCAAGTTCACCATAAAGCACAATCTTAGGAAGGCAGTAGTTTTCCATCCTGGAGTTGTGCCCTGCCCAACGCGGCTGTGTTCTCAGCAACATGGCCTCAATACTCGTAACTGCTGCCTGTTCTACAACAGACATATTGGTCACATAATCTGCCCAGTGGATGTTTAGGACTGTACGGAGACAGCGTTGATGGAAGTGTTCTAGGAGACGCAGGTGGTGGTGGTAGATGACCCATGATTCAGACCCATATAGAAGAGTAGACAGCACAATGGCTCTGTAAACACTGATCTTTGCACTTTTCTTCAGGTATTTATTTCGCCAAATTCTCTTACAGACTTTTCCAAAAGCTCTGTATGCCTTTGCTAACCTGTTGTCTATCTCTCCATCAATCTTACCATCCGAGGAGATGAGGCTACCAAGGTAATTAAACTGTTGGACTGATTTGAGCTCTGATTCATCAGTGGTGATATGGGGATGATGGAAGACTTCCTGAGGTGCCGGTTGATAGAGAACTTCTGTCTTCTTTAAGCTGACTTCCAGCCCAAAGAGCTCAGCAGCATCTGCAAAGCAGAATGTTAAACGCTGCAGAGCTGCTTCTGTGTGAGTGACAAGGGCGGCGTCATCAGCATAGAGCAGCTCCCAGACAAGATGGTTTAAGGTCTTAGCGTGGGCCTTCAGTCACCTTAGGTTGAATAGGCTTCCATCAGTACGGTATTGAACGTCGATACCATCTTCTTCATTGAGATCTGCCGTGGTCCTTTGGAGCATCATGCTGAAAACAATTGTGAATAGGGTTGGTGCAAGAATGCAACCTTGTTTCACACCATTGGTTATTAGAAAGGCCTCAGCAAGTGCAATATGTATAATAAATCATCAAATACATTTTATTCATGCTTAGCCCTTTCCTACATATTGATTTACTTAAGTCATGATGGATGAGGACAAAATACTTTGAAAAAATTCTCTTTTGAACTATAGTATTCACTCTGTATGACTTTAAGTATCACAGAATCACAGAACAGTTTGGGTTGGAAGAAACATCTGGAGATCATCTAGTCCAAACCCCTGAGCAGTCAGGGTCATCTGGAGCAGGTGACACAGGGATGTGTCCAGGTGGGTTAGGGATGTCTCCAGAAAAGGACACTCTACACTCTCCCTAGGCAGCTGTTCCAGGCTCTGCCGCCTCCATGGAATGAAGCTCTGCCTCATGTTGAGGGAGAACTTCTTGTGTTTCAGTTTATAGCCATTGCTTCTCATCCTTTCACTGGGCACCACTGAACAGAGTCTGGCACCATCCTCTGACACCCCTTGGGGATGTTGGTGTGGACTGATGGGATCCCTTCTCAGTCTTCTCCTCTCCAGACTAACCAGGCCCAGGTCCTACAGTGTCTGTTCATCAGGGAGATGCTCCAGACCCCTCATCACCTCTGTGGCCTCTACTGGACCCTCTCCAGTATCTCCTGCTCTTTCTTGAACTGTGGAGCCCAGAACTGAACACAACACTCCAGATGTGGCCCCACCAGGGCTGAGCAGAGGGGCAGGATCCTCTCCCTGATCTGTTGGTCACACTCTTCCTGATTCACCCCAGGATCCCATTGTCCCTCCTGGCCCCCACGGCACTGCCAGTTCATGGTCAACTTGTCACCCACCAGGACCCCTCCATCCTACTCCACAGAACTGCTCTGTAGTAGGCCACCTTCAGCTTGTTCCTCTGTTACCAATTCTTATGCTCTTAAAAACTGATGTTATAAATGAAATATGCAGTGAGTGGGCTAAAGTTGTTCATTCTGGAAAGCATCTTTCTCCCTATTTGTTAATGAAAAAACATCTGTTCTCTAAAAAAAAAAAAATAAAAGTGAGGGTAGTTGTGATAGATACCACTGAATGTATTTCAAAAATATTTATTACACCCTGGAGTGAGTTTTTATGTAGAAAAGACTA
Source organism: Pseudopipra pipra (assembly GCF_036250125.1). Lineage (NCBI taxonomy): Eukaryota > Metazoa > Chordata > Aves > Passeriformes > Pipridae > Pseudopipra > Pseudopipra pipra. The sequence continues at coordinate 40,615,852 of NC_087581.1, forward strand.
AAAAATTATTATATAAAGAGACATTTGCAATGACTTCATATATATATATTTATATGCTTGTATGCATATAAGTTATTTATAAATGCAATAAACTAGATGTGTCAGTTATTAAAGAAAGCATCATGTTTATATCAGATCTCTTTCCACTTTTTGCTGTCTTTGCCTTTATTGACTGAAAGCTATATAACTATTCCCTTTCGATCTTTCCTCTCCAGACTCCAAACTTGATGTATGACCTGCCAGAGAGGAAAATCTGTAGCTTTTATATGTATCTATTATTGTGTATACAATGTGAGAGTGTGGATATTTATACATATGTGGGTATATATATATGTGTGTGTATATGTATAATACACATATAAATGTATTATATGTATATCAAGGACAATATGGAACACTTCAGCTGAAATGTGGAAACAATGCAACAGTATTTACACAGACTAAAATTTCAGTATGAGCCAGATGTTATTTAAAATGTTATTTAAAATTATATTCTGCGCAGAGGTGAAGACCTATCAATTTTAAACAAAATAATTATTTAAGTCACACAGTAAAGGTGCTTTTGACAATAGAAAAAAACCCCCACTTCAGTCACAATAAAATCTAAAGCTCATCAAGGGGAAAAAGCCAAAATCCTTTGCACTTTTTCTAACTCAAAATTAATTTGAAGAGGTTTTTTTATGATAGTGATAGCAATAGATGATCAAATTATTTGATTAAATATCTGAATTACTAAACCATGGAGTATCTTTAAGATTCATATCAGGGAAAACCCACAAGCATTCAAGAGTCTCTCCATGCTACAATCACAAGGTCTGCCTTCCAGCTGCATGCACAAAATAAATTTCTTTGATCATTTTAATTATGATGAAACAGCCCAGAATAACTAGAATAATTTGTTCAAAAGAATCAAGATTGTCAGGAGCCAGAATTAAATATGAAGAAATTGTTTCTTGTGGGAAAAAAGAAGGGGCAGCTACATTGCAAAGCCAATTATATTCCTGAGTGAGGACAGTTGCCCAAAGGGTTGTTGAAGGATCATCTCTGTTGCAGAGGTGCTGCGTCATCAGGCTAGGGGCAAGGTCTTTATATCAACAACTTCAGGATGCTAATGGAACAAATGTGGGGAAACATTGCCTTTCAAAAGTCAATTTTTCTATAACTGCCAGTCAACCTTAATCTCTTAATCCAAATTCAAACAGACAAACAGCACTTTTGCATACGTGCATGATTAAATCATAGATATATACCCCTCCCAAAACTGGCATTTGGGGATTAACTGAATTTCCATTTTATCCCAAATTGTGACAATCAGTCAAAATAAAATATTGTGTATAGTGCTTAACTCAGAAAAGCACAAATATGTTTTATCAAGGAAATGCTGAGCACAGGAAAATTTTCTATGTATTCATGTAACATAAACTTCAGTTTCTAATTTATTTTTTTCTCACCAGGAGAAAAAAAATATAATTTCATATACAATAACTATATACCCAAGTACAAAAGGTGAATTTTATTTTCACACATTGCAAAAATTGTATTGTTATACCACATATTTTTAAAATTTTCTTTCCATATTTGTATTTTTGCCATTCTCTGAAAATTACATGGAAATTTAATTTCATGTTGACTTCTATAATGTATTTTTTTAGCACAATGCCTGTTCACAACATATAGTTTTCTGATACTTTTATATCTAGAAATCTATCATATTCATTTATTTAAAAATAATATTGCCTATAAGGTTGTAAGTTTGTGCTAATGGTGCCAGAATTTATCATTCATGATTATTACAAATAATTAAGAAAATTAGTCAGTTTAAAAGCTCCGATTGCCTAAATTGTTACTAGTTTTAACACATATTTTTGAGTTATACTTCCTGGGTGTTTTGGGAAAAAAAGCTCTCTTGGTACCTTTCGGCACTTTAGAAACAGAAGGACTTTCATTACTGTCTAGTTTTGTCCTTCTGTCTCAATGTTTTTTTCCCTTTGATGGGAACTGGAATGGACTACCTAAATATTTATGATTCTGTGATCAGGCCTCCTGCTAGCACTCCATTTACCCTTTAGCGCTTAATCAGGATGGACATATTTAAAACATCAAGTCTGAATCTCAGCCTTCCTGTAGTCAAAATACATTTGTCCATAGATTTAAACAAGTTCACGACTCCATCCTCTGAGGTAGCTTCTTTGGAAAATGTTGTTGTGTCATCTCCTAGCAGTTAGTTGCTACCAAGCACTTCAGGTACAAGAGGTTTAGCAAGGACAGCCTAAAATACTCTCCAAAGTAGTGCTAGGGTGACTTCTGTATTAGTTTCCAGATAGTTCTTTATGTCTCTTTGCAACTGTTTGAGTTTATTAAAACTGCATAAGTGTCATTCATAACAGATCAAAAATAATCACTTTGGTATTATTCTGCTACACCTGATCTTTCCTTGGATTTTCATACTAGGAATGATTCTCCCTTACCTCTTCAATTTTATTCTTGTAGTGCCATGTCCACACAATCATGTGCTTTTACATACATTAGGGAAAGATGAGCAACCAAGAAATGTTATTTTTGATAAATTCATTGCAAAGTATAACTTTTATTTATATCAACAAATGTCTTCTGGTTGTATTAGCATTTTGAAATTGTAGCCATGAAAAATAGTACACACTGATAGAGAGAAGAAAAAAGTTGGAACTTCCTTCCTATAAATTTTTGAGTTTCAGTTTAGTTTAAATTTTATTTCAGATTTTTGGTCTAGACCAGAAAGAGGTTTTTAAATCCTGGACTAGGTCTTAAACTAAAGAGAAATTCAATTGCTTTTTCCATTCTGGGTGCATCCATGGGATTTGATGGATATAAGACTAAAAGCACCATCTGGATGTTAAAAAAAATTTAACAAATTTACCATCAACAAATTCACAGTCTATTTCAAATTACTTCTCTATAAATTGGGCATTTTTTCTTTTTTTTTTTTTTTTTTTTTGCTATATAGAATTTCACATATGAGAATCATTTTCACATAGACTGTATAGCCAACCACTATATTTATAAAATATATTGTCACCTCTGGTATGAAAAGTCAGTGTCTTCATGTAAGCTCTTAGCAGAAAATTCAGATCTGCTCACTGATGTCACATGGCGCAGACTCCGTACTTGTAAAATATGCTGTTATAGATACCTCCAGATGCATAAATATATAGAGGTAGAGATATATGTACTCGCTCCAAGAGAATAGCAACCAAGATTTTGGTCCACTAAGATTGTATGCAGCAGTATTTGACTTATTTTGGTCCAAAGGAGGAAAGAGGAGTAAGGGGAGGATATAAAGGGTTATTAATGCTCTGTGTTAGTGTATGGAAATTAGTTTAAGAGAGAGGTCCAGAAAAGTAAGAAAATAAATATTGTGCCAATTATCAGTCTGCCCAGTATAGAACATGAACAGTATAGAATATTCTCCAATACTGCAAACTTGTCTCTTGTAGTTCACAGCAATAACTCTGCCAGTGGCACGGAGAAGGAACTTAAGAGTTCAAGAAAAACTTGCAGACCCAGTAGCCAATTAACAAAGACCAAAGTCGATGTTATGTGAGGTACTGCCCCCAACTTCTGCACTATTCTAAGTACAGGTATTTGTCTGCTAGTAACTGAAGAGGCTGACCACTAATTAACCAAAAGAGATGAAAGATTAAAGACGTCTGGAGACCTTCATTTTGTATGTTTCGTAACCAAGTGTAAGGACCGAAACTCAGACGCTCAGCAGGAAGAAGCTTGAAAGATTATGTAGCAGGTGATGCCAAGATTTTGCCCCAAAAGGCGCAGAGAACTGCTCAATGACAAAGTTTTAGTCTTTAAGCAGCGAGGTATTTATTTAAGGCAACGTTGGAGAGCAGCTAGCTTGCACTGGACAACTGCTCTGCCTCTTCAGTGAAAAGACAGGATTATTGTGCTGGTTTAAAAGTTAATCAGCAGGAGAAATGAACTCAATTCAAAAGAGAGATTATAAGTCAGAATAACAATTTAATAATACAATAAGTACAATTATACAAACAAACAATTGGTCTTAACCCACAAAACCCAAATGTATAACCCAGCACCCTGGGACATGAACAAAGTGGTGTTCCTTGGGCCCCCCGCCCTGAGTCCAAAGTAAAGGGAGAGGAGAAAAGCTGGCAGGTGGGAGAGCTGTTGCAGTCTGGGAGAGCTGTGAGCTGCAGTCCGGTTGAGAGCGGTGAGCTGCAGTCTCCCTCTGGATCCCATGAGTGGTAAAAAGGTTCCAACACTCCAAGTTTATATATTCTCCAGTTCAGGCAGGAATGCTCAGTCCTCCCCTCAGAGCAGGGAATTCCGTAAAAGGGTATGAGGACAGGAACATCTACAGGCCTCTACTGCTAACAATTTCTGGGAAATGGCATGGAAGGCTATAGAATACACAGTTTTGGGTTACACCCATACCATGATGAATTGGTCTCAGCTGTCCTAACTAGGACAATTATATACCATTTTTACAAGTGATTACAACATTTTCACATACATATTCATATAACTGCAACATTTAGTTATAATATTCATAACAGGTGGAGTTTAGGCAGAGTTAGAGGTGTGGTCTTCAATTTGAGGAGAATCTAGGAGGGTCGTTCCTGTTCTTCATCCTTATGAGCCCCTGGCCCAGCCTCCATCCTCTTCATGAACTTTGTGAACTTCCCTACTTTGGCTACCTTTCTAGTGTATCTGGCAGAAGTTCCTGGTATCTTGGCAAGGTGTACCTATGTTTTGACTCACTTTCCCTTTTTATCAGTCTTTGTTTTCTTGAGCACATATACTTCTGTTCTTTCATGTCAGTGTATTCTACATACGTTAACGAATTATTGCCTCCGCTGTTTCTAAGACCAAGTTTTCTGTGCCTTTGCATAAAATCTACATTTTGAATTTAACTCTCTGCTCTTCGTATTGCTATATTACATTTGCTTTCTAGGCCTTGCTTCGCTTCAATTCCCCCCTTTTCTTAAACTTACAAATTCTTTCATCAAGTTTTAGTTTTGAGGGTGTTGATAAGCTTGTATCATTGCCCAGATTACTTGTGTCTTTGTGATTATGTAGTTTACACCACAGGCATATGTTCAGAAGGGTTAGCAAGAACATAGCTATCGCTATGATCACGACTGGATGTATTAAATAATGAAAAATCTGGGTTGCTGTTGGGGAATATCCCATAAAGATATCCCACCAATGGTGTTTCCCTACTTGTTCAATTTTTGTTAAGATATTCTTTATTCCCGCTGAGTCATGCTCTACTTGCCACAGCATGGGTTGTGTCGTTTTGTTTACTTCTTGAACTAACTTCTCTATGTTGGGATGTGTGAGCATTTTTTTAAGAAGGTTAATATCCATACTTATCTGTAGCTTTGGTATATCATGATATAAAGTGTATTCTGCTTCAATTAGTTGCTGAGTGGTTACAGGAGCGGTATAGTCAAAGTTACAGCCTACGATTTTAGTGAAGTTGCATATGCAAAGTTAGTATTATTGGTTACTTCACGACAGTTATCTATGGTGATGTCACTACAAACAGTTCTTACACATGCACATCCATTACCTACATAAAATACTTGTGATTGAGCTCTATTGTGAGGAAGTATTTCAAAAGTACATACACTGTTTTCAGCATCTAAGCATAAATCTTCTGCTTCTACTATGACATTTTTGCAGATATATCTTAATTGTCCCTTAGGGATACATGCTTCTGTGCTAACTGATTGCCTTTTATTCTTAGCATTATCATAACTAGCCCAAACATTATGATCTACAGGTTTAACAACAACATTTTGATGTATAGCTCCCAAAGTCAAGACAGGAAAGATTACTTTCTCCTCTGCAGCACTAATAGTGATAACATAGGCCTCAATGTGCTAGTGTTGTGGATTGTATGTAAAATTCACTGGTTGCCACCAGGCTTGGTGATCTTTCTCAAACTGACTGGTAGAGCTATTTCTTAGTATCATTTCTCTTATTTCCTGAGGTAGTGTACCTGACGCTCCTTCTCTCAAGATTCCTGCTGCCATTGACTGTACCCATTGTTGTGTTTGGGTGCACTGAATAGTATGTGCTACCTCTTTCCTGATATCCCCAGTATAGTCTGCAATTTTAAGAAAATCTTCAGCAGCATGATTCGCAAGTCCGATAGTACTTATCGAGAGTCCAATGGTCAGCACTGAGAGGATTAGAGAGAGGGCTGGATTCATTATGTCGGGTCTTCTTGCTTTTCCTCTGGAGCTTTCTTAACTCGAGAATAGTGGATCCATGTGGGTCACTCCTTTATCTGAACCGTGGTGAAGGTGGTCAGCAGCACTTGGAAAGGTCCCTCCCACTTCTCTTGTAGGGGTTTTCCTAAAAGATTCTTAACATACACCCAATCACCGGGATTAAACAGATGCAGTTTACAATCAGGTTGTTTGGGCTGGTGCTCTACTACTACAGCAGCATTTTTATCAAAATGTTTTTCTACAGCAATTACATAATCATATATATACTGATTATCTATTTGATCTACAGCATCGCTATTTACAATCTGCATAGCATAAGGTCAACCGTACAGTATTTCAAATGGGCTTAGTTTCTCTTTTGATTGAGGTTTTTAACTCTCAACCCGATCAGAGCAATAGGCAAAGCTTGGTATCATTGTAAATTAGTCTCTTGACATATTTTAGCAACTTGTTGTTTGACAAGATGATTCATATTTTCCACCTGTCCACTGGCCTGTGGCCTGTACGACATATGCAATTGCCATTTAATTTGCAGTGCTTTGCTTATTACTCTCACAACCTTTGTACAAAAATGTGATCCTCTGTCTGAAGAGATAGTTCTTGGTACCTCAAACCATGGCATGATTTCATTTAACAAAGCTTTAGTTACCTCTCTCTCTTTGTTTGTTCTGCAGGGGAATGCTTCAGGTCACCCAGAAAATGTGTCAGTCAACACCAATAAATATCGATACCCCCCTTTTCTTGGGAGTTCAGAAGAATCAATTTGCCATACTTCACCTGGGAATTTGCCTCGGTTTATTGCTCCTTGATGTATTTTGGTTCCTGTATTTGGGTTGTTCTTCAGGCATTGTTCACATCGGGATGTGACTTGCTTTATGGTGGTGAACAATTCTGGTCCTGCTATTCTGGCCTGTAAATACTGATAAAGTGGATCTAAACTCCAATGGGCTTTTTCATGTTCTGTTTTTATAAATTGCCACATTAATTTCCCTGGTATTATTAGTTGTCCCGTTTCTAACTGTCCCCATCCATTGTCTAACAATTTGCCTTTGTTCTTTTGAATCCACCTATGATCTGGTTCCTGACAATCTGGTTGGAAGTTAGTATCAAGTTCCCCTGGTACTAAGGTTGCTATGTTCACTTCCCCAGTTCTTGCAGCAGCTAATTTAGCTTCTGTGTCAGCTTTCCTATTCCCTATTTCTGGAACAGCGTTATCTTTCAGGTGCCCCTTGCAATGCATTATGGCCACTTGTGCTGGGAGTTGGACTGCTTCTAACAATTGTAGAATTTCTTCTGCATGTTTGACGGTTTTCCCCTGGGCAGTCAGCAGTCCTCTTTCTTTCCAAATTGCTCCATGAGCATGCACGAAGGAGAATGCATATTTTGAATCTGTCCAGATATTTATCTGTATGCCTTCTGCCAATTCCAGAGCTCGGGTAAGAGCTATCAGTTCTGCTTTCTGGGCTGAAGTCCCTGCAGGTAAAGAATTTGATTTGATTACCTCTTCCGTTGTGGTCGCTGCATAGCCTGCCATCCTTACTCCCTGTTTCACGAAGCTGCTGCTGTCGGAGAACCAGTTGTCCACATCTTCAAGCGGTTCTTCTTTGAGATCCAGGCGGCTGGAGTGGACAGCTTCAATGGTCTCCAGGCAGTCGTGCTCGAGTGGTTCTGCTGGCATTCTTCCTTCTAGAAATGAGGCTGGATTCACAATGTTAGTGACTTGTATGGTTACATCATCTGACTCAGCTAGTATTGCCTGGTACTTTAGGAATCTGGAAGGTGACAACCAATGGCCTCCTTTCTGCTCGAGTACTGCAGATACAGTATGGGACACTAACACAGTCATTTTCTGGCCCAATGTGAGCTTTCTGGCTTCTTCTATGTTTATGATGACTGCGGCCACTGCTCTCAGACAGTTGGGCCATCCTTTGCTTACCTCATCCAATTTGTGTGGTCCCAATCGTTGTGCCAAGACTCCTAAAGCCATTCCTTGCCGTTCATGAGAGAACAGACAAAATGGTTTTGTTACATTGGGCAGGCCCAGGGCTGGGGCTTTCATGAGTTCTTGTTTCAGTCTCTTAAAAGCTCCCTCTGCTTCAGGAGTCCAGACTAGGATACTCTCAGCCTCTTTCAGCAAATCATACAGTGGTTTAGCGAGTATCCCATATTGATAAATCCATAAGCGGCACCAACTTGTCATTCCCAGGCTCATAGGTCTCTCACCGTTTCCGGTCTGGGCATCTGGCAGATGGTTTCTTTTCTTGCTGTTCCTAGGGATCATTGTCCTCTGGAAATTTCATATCCCAGGTACACTGCTTTTTCTTGCACCAGCTGTGCTTTCTGTTGAGAGACTCGATACCCACTTAAACCCAGGAAATTCAACAGAGAAATAGTCCAGTTAACACACTCTTCTTCTGTTTCAGTTGCTATTAGTAGATCGTCTACATATTGTAGAAGACTGCCATCTCCTTGTGGCCTTTCCCATTGTTCTAATTCTTTGGCTAATTGGTTCCCAAAAATTGCTGGACGATTTTTATAGCCCTGAGGTAACACTGTTTATATTAATTGAGCCTTTCTCCCTTTGCTAACAGATTCCCATTCAAAGGCAAAAACCCTTTGGCTTTCTGGGGCTAAGGGAGGGCAGAAGAATGCATCTTTTAGATCTAACACTGCGAACCAAGTCAGACTGTCTTTTAGTTTTGCCAAAAAAGTGTATAGGGATTAGGAAATCTGATCCACATTCTACTAATAACTTCAAATTTTTTTAAAAAATGTCTCTATTATCAGTTCAATTCTTTTCCTATCTTTCAATCCCATAGGGGTATACTTTATTTAGGATTCGGTCAATGTTTTGCTTGCTATGTTCTGGTTTCATGCAGCTTATGGCTAAACTTAAGGCTGTTATTAATTGTTAGTTCAAGTTTGCCTTTGTCAAATTTAATTACAGTTCCCAGATTTTCTAGTAAATCTCTACCCAGTAAAGACTTTGGAGGATTGGGTAAAAATTCGTGAATTCTCATTTGTTTCCCAATTTTGTATTTGATATGTTTTAGAAAATAAGCCTTTTCTGGTTGGCCTGTTGCTCCCACGATTTGTACACAGGGCAACAGGGGCTGAGAGAAATCCCAGCATCTGAGGACCAGGACAGTTCTTCACAAGACCTATTGATATTTAATAATGTTAATTGGCCTGTCTCCTGCAGCAAGATATGGAGAGACTTTGTGATGATGTTATCAGAGCATGTAGAAACCCCTTTTTTCCTCCCCCCCCCAGGTAATCCTTGTTACAGGAAATATTAACCAATTGTGTAACTGTAGCAGAAACCTTTGTAATCCTAGTTAACATAGTCCATCCCCTAGTTAGCATAACCCATCCTCCTCATTAACATGTCCTGCCCCCAAGACTCTTAAATTGCGTTTCGCATGTTCAACAAGGATTTCAGTTTTCACGCTCAAACCTGGGATCAGATAGTTATTGACCTCTTCAACAAAGAACAAATACAGGTTTGCTCAAAGAAGGAAGCATGTTGCCTACCATGAAACCAGCATCCTTTCTGAACAGAGAACCAAGAGGAAACTTTTTATACATTTGTGCCAGATTCTTCAAGGGTGAAAGTATCTTGAAGCTTTATTAAAGTAAGGCCCTTAAAATAAGAAACATCATCAAAATTACTGTCAAATAAAATTTTACTATTATTTATACAAGTACAACTTTTATGTACAATATTTATAGCATTTTATATTCAAAAATTTTCCCTGGAACTATTAACATCTTTTCCCTAGAGTTTTTTCTAAGTAATTTGGTGTAGCACTTTCTTAAAATTCTGACAAGACAGCTATTAACTGAATTGGAGTAAAAGAATTATACATTATATTACTTCTCCGCATATAATATTTTCATCATAATTTAGTCAGTTAATTCAGGAGACTCAGCAAAGGACAGTGCGTGATTACTGTTTGTGGTCTCTAATTTTGATCACTCTTTGCTTTCAAACTACCACACAGAGGACTACCACACCTAGGAGATCAGAGGTGCTCTCAGGTCCCCAGGGCAGATACTCACATAATGTTCTAAATTGATTGATGTCAGACAGTGAAATTGTGGAGTTTATCCATCCCTGGAGATACTCAAAAGCTGTTTGGACAGGGTGACCCTGCTCGAGCAGAGGGCTTGGAGCAGTGGCCTTCCAGCCTCAACCATTCTGTGACAATCCTAGTGGCACAAAGAAGAGTTTGGATCAAGGGCATACTGTGACATTTTCTATGTCCTTAAATAAAACCTTAAAATTTTCTTTTAATGTTTTCATATAGAGCCTTGACAGAACAGTAGGTTTCTGTACAGAGGTACGGTCCTCATTGAAGACTAAATGCAGTCTCATTTCAATAACTATGTGTTCTCCATGACTGAATTACAAATGACCATATTAAAGTATATTCCTACTTACCTGTATAACCATCTCATTGAATTCAAAATAGGTCTTCTTGAAAGAAAACAGTTAAACTGTTTCTGAAAATAACCTGGAAAAAGGAATCTTCTGTCTGACTATCAGTATGTGTTCTGAAGAGACATGTCAGATCTTACCATTCCCTGTATTTCCCTTAAATGCATGGCCTTCTCCATATTAATCCACTTGTAGCCTAGAAATGTAAAACAGTTTTTAAAGAATTAAAAAATTAATTAATTGTATAAAAAGTAATCAACTTTTATATGTTATTTATTATGACATTATTTATTATTCTCTTATATGAAATTTCCCTCCTGTTTTCCTCTCTATCTTTTTTTAGGTGACTTTATGTCAGTGTAGAGTCGTGACGGTCGACAAAGACACAAAGAATCTAATTATGTGCAGAAAAGATGTCTGACTTTATTTTCTCATCTGCCTTTTTATACCCCTTGCTAGCAGCAAGCAGTATCCTTATTTTAGGTAAGCAAGCAACAGTGTTTTCATTGGCTAGGATCTATTGGTGACACATTTGGCAAAGCTCAAGGCCTTATTGCGGTTCCCACATCCTAGGCCTACCGACTTTACAGTCTGCCTTTGTTTCTCCATTAGAGCTGCGTACTGACTTCCTCATCATCAAGGATACACCGGAAAGTTTGCCTAGTCAATATCTTCATCCTGGGAGCTAACAGACTCACTATTAACTCCTCCGACTTTAAACTACTCAGTTCTGAGGGCCAGAACAATCATAGGATTTGAATTAAAATACAAGATAAGCCTATGTTAAGTGACATAATAGATCATGAATTAAATTGTGCTCTCAAGTAAAGTGAAAAATAGTAGCAAAACAGTGAAGAGACAGTCCCTACAAGGAGACAGCACACTGAAAAATAGCTAACCTTATTTATTTTTTTTCTGTTGCCTTGCTCCAGCTATAGCTTCTGGTAATGATTATGTGAGAATAAGGGTGAAGGTTGCAGAGTGCAACCAGAAGACTTTCTCCATTACCACACAGGTCATCACTACAAGAACTTGGAAATATTTATCCAGATATGCAGAATTTAGTCAGCCTAAATAGGAAAAATACAGAAATCATTCACATTTTAGTTAAAAGTATTAAAGACCACCTTTAAATGGAAAAAGCACATTTTCTGTTGCTTTGAGTGATGGAGGAGGTGTAGAGTACTGACTGTACTGGGTCTTTAGTATTCTCTGAGACTTTGCAAAAAGCCTCTTCATCTCACCTTAATGTCAGACATCTGTAATACAGACACTTAGATCTGAGCTAGTTATCTGGATGTCTTTTACAATTGTCTGAGAGAAACAAGTACAATTTATTTAACCTATTTGAAACACCTATTTTAGGACAAAATGAATTGTGCTCTATAAATGCCACTTTTCTTTCCAATTACTGTAGTAGATACATATGAGTGTTAATACAGTTATCCAAGCACAAGCTGATAAATCCCACCTTGCCACCCCTATTTTCTCTCAGCCTTTTTTTCACAGCTACCCATTTAAGCTCTAAGAGTTCAGTGGTAACTTCTAAGTTTGTGTGTGGATTAATATAATGGTGTCTTCAATCAATCAATAGACTACTACAACAGCATCTTTAAACAACCAAGGCCTTATCCCAATATTGAAAGATTGGCATTGCTAATGTATTTGGAAATCCTTTCCTCACCTCAGAGTTAGGATAATTTTACAAGGTCCAGCCCATAAACCACTAAGCAGCTTTTATCTTGGACAATTGCACGAAGGACATCTCAGTGGCACTATCCAGCATTAAACCTTCATACAGGTCTTGCAATAGTATTTTGATTCCTCAGACTCCTCTTTTCTAAAAACCTAACAACCAGACACTGTTATTTTTACATAACTTAATCTCATTTTTCTATTAGGAAAATATAATCAGGAAAACTCTAGCCTTGCTCTTGCTCTCTAAAATTCCCTAAACAGCAGCTTCATACCTATTGCTCAGACATACGGCTTTGTTCAGAAAGACACCATTCAGAAGGTGAGGAAAATATCACTATGAAAACAATTTGGAAAAACAAAGAAAAAAAGAAACTTTTCTAATTTGCATTTTTAATTTCAGTGTTTGTTTTTATTGCCTACCTTCTTCTGTCACAGAGTCTGATTCAATAAAAATTATTTTGACTTCAGAGAAACTTCCTTTTACTCCCAAAGGAAGAAAACAAATTGTAAGGCTGCAGTGAAATGAAAGCAAGCTGCTGTTTTTATTAGATTCATGTACAATCAAAAAAGTAAAATTATTTCCATTTCTACCAAGGGAGTATTTACAATAATGACATTTTGCAGTTTTGTAGATCATTGGGTTTGCACACTATGGCAACGTAAATCACCCTGGGAGTTAGCTTCTGGCCTTAAGATATATTTTAGCCTTTTCTCAGCAACATGATTGCATCAGGACCTTTGTTATTATTTGAGAAATGTGACCAAAATATCCTTTCCTGTCTGCTGTTGTGAAAATGTCTTGCTATTTGCATTGTACAACATACTGGAAAGACCATCTTGCCTTCCAGCTCAGCAGCCCATCCTCAGAGCTCAATTATATTTATAGTCTTCATGTTTTGCAAAAATTTGTATTGGATTTTTACAATACCAAAGCTAGTACTTGTGTTGCCCTCTGCAGGTTTTTTTGTCCACTTCCTTTCCCTACCTGTTTATGAAACACTTATCTCCTTGTAATGACTTTACATCGGAAATAAATGGAGCCTAAATTCCGCCCTCAGACAAGCATGCAAGTTTTTGTTGATAGAAATAATAAGTTAGATTCATATCCTCTTTATACCTCTGCAGCTCTGCAGAGAATGCTCAGGAAAAGCAGATGGTATCCTCTCTGCAGAAGTGGTTCTGCCAGGCATAGTGACATTTACTTGTCAAGATGAAAATAATGAAAAATTAATCCTGTTGCCATTAGTGCCAAAAGGATAAAACCTCTTAAAGAGATGCATCCTGTTACACTTTAAAAAAAATTTGCACTTGTGTTTTGACAGAAGGGAAACCTACAGGTGTCTGGAAATATCAGGCAGTATCAGCCCAGGTTAGAATGTGTTGTGTTTTTTCTCCCTATGCGTTTCTACACTCTTACTGTGAGTGTTCTGTGAAAAGAGGTCTTCATCTACCCTGTTTAAATGCTAACAAAAGACAGAACAGATAAACATGAACGATCAGATGGAAGAGAGGAGTATCTGCAGCCAGGCTACTGAGTACCGTTTTATAAACATTAAAGAGATATGAAGACATTTTGAATAAAAACATTTAGGAAGGACTTTCACAAGCAGGATAGACAACCTAAAAAGAAAGGGGGAAAAAAAAGATACTTGTTTAAAAAATTAAAAAATAGATACATTATGATCATATGCTCCACTGTGATTGTTTTTTGTAATGTAAGTGCAGAATGAAGTGTGATTGGCAGAGGAAGAAAAATCTGTTAACAGCTTTGAAACCTGAAGGATGGCAATTGGTAAGACAGACAGAAGGATTAAATAGAGCAAAGCATAATAAAAAAGGTTTATATTTATACCTTACAGTTTCTAAATTTCTACAGATAAGTCTGTACTTCCTCATGTGTAGAATCTCTAGCAGGAACCATAAACGTAAACATTTATGGATAAATAAACTTGAATACAACCCTGATGCTAATGGCTAATTCCTTAGTTAATTAATAAAAAGCAGCAAAAATGCGTTTTCAAATCACCTTAATTTCAAGATCTGCTGTTAAGCTTCAACAGTATTAGAGGTGTGTTTCTATATGACCCATTTCAAAATGCATTTCCAAGCTAAATTAAAATTAGAATTTACAAAACACATTAAAATTTCCATCAAACATTGATAAATTCTTTTACATAAAGTGGTGAATGAAAATTTTCAGTGAAAACAAGGAATTCAGATTGACTTGTAATAATAAGTGTAACAATACTTTCTGCTAATGATGAGTAACTTGAGAAACAAATAATTTAAATGTGCTGTTGTAGAATTCAGTTTTAAAATGGGAGATAGAAAGCAAGACAAAAACAAAGTATCAGGAAACAGATCTGAAGTTAAGTCTAGATTTCCTTCCAGCAACAGTTCCAGGCCTGTCTATCAGTGGCAAGGCTCATCTATTTTATTTATTCGTGTCACTTTGTAAGGTGTCAGGCAGTATAAATATTTAACTTATTTAACTGCTGTATAACAGAGAAGTAGAAAATATTGAAAAGGTTTCTGGTTTCTTTATTCTGTTTGGGAAGTTTGTTGTTTGTTTATTTTGTTTTTCTGTTCAAAATTTGAACTTAGCATTAAGAAGTCGTTAGAATATAAGGAATTTTTACAGCCATAAATAAATGTTTTTAGAAAATTAATTTTAACTACAACAAGAAATATCTGATACCAGAAAACAGAAGACAAAATGATAGAATCAAAGAGTATTTGATTCCCTTATTACACATTTTTGAGGAGTCTCCTTGAAAGTTAACAGATAGAGCTATTCAAAGCGACTTGACACTTGTGCAATTACAGAAATTTTGAAGCAGTCTCCTCTATTGTCAATAATACATGTAATATACACACTGCAGCAAGATAAACCCAGCTAGGAGGATTAAATGCAGTTTGTCACGCTTACACTTCACCCTTGAGGCCTTCAAAAGCAGCCATATCACAACCAAGGAGGGAATGGTCTTTGGTAGCAGGTAATATCACTGTAGTTTCTATTACAGATATCTTAAATTTCACGTTAGCCTCAGTAGGTCAAGGATTTAATTTGCTGCTTTTTAAGGAACAAATACTTGAAGTGGAAAGAGAAAACAATTGTAGTGAGGTGATGAAAATCTTCAATACTTCAATATAAGCACAAATGGAACCTAAGCATCAGTCATATAAATATGTTTTGTGACTATATGGAAAATACACCAACTCTTATCTTACATTTATTTTAATAAAATGTCATCTAGATAAAGCATACAGGGAAAAATATCAAGATTTATTTAAGAAAATTTCCACCCACCAATATCTCTCACAAAGCACACATTGCAGTGTTGCTAGGTAAATTTCAGAGTAAATATCTGCACATGATAGCCTGCAAATGGTGATAAAAAAATATTCAATCTGCTCTGGAGGCAGGGGGTAGCACAATGACATCTGCTCTTACATCTCTTCTCACTGTCAGCATGCAAAAATTCAGATAAACCAGAAGGCTGAAAAAAAAATCTGGTGTGCTTAGTACAAATGACAAATACTATAAGGAAACAATAGCTCCTAATTTATTATAATGCCGGGATCTGTTTCCTTTGTGTTTATAAACAAGTATAGTTTATAAGTGAAAACAGATTGCAGGGACATTTTTAGAAAGAAATGAACAGACATTGAACAATTACATGTAATAGGAAGAAATTCCTAAAAAATAGATTGTTTTGATCAATGAATCATCTTAATATATTTATTTGTAATGACTCTACCAGTGGACAAGGAAGGGCTACAGAAGTCATTTATATGGATTTCTGTAAAGCCTTTGACACAGTCCCCCACACCATTCTCCTTCTGTTTAAACTGTAAATGGATGGATTTGATGAGTGGACTGTTAGGTGGATCAGAAAGTGGTTGGATGGCCACAGAGTCCCAATGGACACCAGTGAACAGTGGTGTCCCTCAGAGGTTTGTATTGGTACCAGTGTGATTTAACGTCTTCATTAATGACAGAGATGAAGTGACTGAGGGACCCTCAGCAGGTTTGCAGGTGACACCAAGCTGACAGTGCAGTGACACACCTGAAGGACAGGGCCATCCAGAGGGACATGGACAAGCTCCAGAAGTGGGCCCTGGAAATCTCATGAGGTTTAACAAGGCCAAGGGCTGGTGCTGCACCTGGATCAGGGCAACTGCCAGGATCAATCCAGGCTGGAGATGAGCAGGTAGAGCAGCCCTGGGGAGAAGGATTTAAGGGTGCTGGTGGGAGAGAGGCTGGACATGGCCCAGCACAGAAACCTCCCTGTGCCCTCGGCTGATCCCAAAGCATGGGCAGCAGGGCAGGGGGGGATTCTGCCCCTCTGCCCCCTCAGGTGAGACCCCACCTGCAGAGCTGCCTCCAGCCTGGGGGCCCAGCACAGCAAGGACATGGAGCTCCTGGAGTGAGTCCAGAGGAGGCACTAAGATGATGAGAGGGATGGAGCAGCTCTGCTGTGAGGAAAGGCTGGGAGAGTTGGGATTGCCCAGTCTGGAGAAGAGAAGCTTTGGGGTAAGAGAAGCTTTGTGGCCTTTCAGGTTCTGAAGGGGCTGCAAGGAACAGGGAGAGAGACTATTTACAAAGACCTCGAGTAACAGGACAAGGGGGAATGGCTTCAAACTGACAGAAAGTAGGATTAGATTGGATATTAGGAAGAAATTCTTGGCTGTGAGGCTGGTAAGGCCCTGGTACAGGTTGCTCAGAGAAACTGTGGCTGCCTCATCCGTGGAAGTGTCCAAGGCCAGCTTGGATGGGGTTTGCAGCAACCTGGGCTAGTGGAAGGTGTCCCTGCCCATGGCAGGGGGTGGAACTGGGTGGGCTTTAAGGTCCCTTCCAACCCAAACCATTCTGTGGTTCAATGAGATTGATTTGTTATTGCAATGTATGCATAAGTGCACTCTTTATTTATGTAAGTAACTTTTTAATATTTGTATAAATCTAACTTATCCTTCCCAAGTATGAGGGGGACATATTTTAGAATTTTATTAATTATGACCATAATCTAACCCCTTTAAATTTTTCCCTGAGTCTATTCTGTCTCTGTATGTTTTCCCTAGATTCCTTTTTTTCAGAAATACAATTTTTTGGTAACGCGAGTACCCCATAAACAAAATTTAATAGTTGAAGAAAAGCACCAGTGCTTAGTTTATTATTGACAATATTAGAACTTAACAAAAAGGGGGTGTCTGCTTAAGGGGGAATTTAGTTGCTTGCTATTAATTTTATCTAATTCACCTGTCTATCATTCGCTGATATTGAACTTTATCTTCATTTAAACAGTCTTCCCCCTCCCCTTTTCCATTTTCCTTTTGGATTTCAGAAGGATATTGCTGAAATGTTCTTGCTGAATCCTGCCAGCACATTGTCTTTGGCTCAGATTAGTTTCTTCCTGCCATACCAATGTCAGGAATCTTACAGGAGTGCAGCATCTTCTGTGGTGTCTGACCTCCTAAGGAGCAAGATCTTACCACTGCACAGGGCACTGAAAAAGATACCCAAGAAGGTCT
This sequence comes from Pseudopipra pipra, assembly GCF_036250125.1. NCBI lineage: Eukaryota > Metazoa > Chordata > Aves > Passeriformes > Pipridae > Pseudopipra > Pseudopipra pipra. Next base: position 40,633,774 of record NC_087581.1, read on the forward strand.
TTAATTGGCTTTGTAGTGAATGTTATAGTCACTTGCAGGCACTAAGGTGCTTCTCTTATCCACAGATCTTTCAGTCTTCACCTTGGTTAGTGCATATTATTTCAGAGTTATGAATTCTTGGAAGATTCTCTGTGGGGCTTCAGAACTTTCTGCCTGGTGCCTTCTGCCATTTACAGGATTTATTAAATTATTCCCTAAGAAATGTCCAGGGTCTCTCAATTCCTGTAACATCATCTCTATCAGTTACCCTTGAGACTGGATTTGAGTTTCTATATTTGTCTTTTATTTCCCAGTATTTAGCTACTGAATCTCTAAACATCTTTTAAATACAGGGGGTTTTGTTTGACTAGGATCAGTCTAGACTAAGGTTGATGGAAGCGTTCTAGGAGTCGCAGGTGGTGGCGGTAGATGACCCATGATTCGGAGCCATATAAGAGAGTCGACAACACTATGGCTTTGTAAACACTGATCTTGGTGCTTTTCTTCAAGTGTTTATTACGCCAAACTCTTTTGTGGAGTTTTCCAAAAGCACTATATGCCTTTGCTAATCTGTTGTCTATCTCTCCGTCGATCTTACCATCTGAGGAGATGAGGCTACCGAGGTAATTAAACTGTTGGACTGATTTGAGCTCCGATTGGCCAATGGTGATGTGGGGATGATGGGGGACTTCCTGAGGTGCAGGTTGCTAGAGGACCTCTGTCTTTTTTAAGCTGACTTCCAGACCAAAGAGCTCAGCAGCATCTGCAAAGCAGGATGTTAAACGCTGCAGGGCTGCTTCTGTGTGGGCAACAAGGGCGGCATCATCAGCATAAAGCAGTTCCCGGACAAGATGGTTTAAGGTCTTAGTGTGGGCCTTCAGTCGCCTTAGATTGAATAGACTTCCATCAGTACGGTATCGAATGTAGATACCTGCCTCCGCACAATCCTAAACATCCACTGGTCAGACTATGTGACCAACACATCTGTTCTAGAGCAAGCAGCTATCACAAGTATTGAGGCCATGTTGCTGAGAACACAGCTGCGATGGGCAGGGCACGTCTCCAGGATGAAGGACCACCGCCTCCCTAAGATCTTGCTTTACGGTGAACTTGCCACCGGCTGCCGCATGAGAGGAGCCCCGAAGAAAAGATACAAGGACTCCCTGAAACAACATCTCAGCCTTGGCCATACTGATCACCATAACTGGTCTACTCTGGCCTCAAATCGGGAAGCCTGGAGACACACCATCTATAACGCAGCTGTCTCCTTTGAGAACGCACGCAGGATCACCCTCGAGGAAAAAAGGTAACGCAGAAAGAACCGTGTATTGCAGAATACACCGTCTAAGGAGTCTTTCTGCTGTGCCTTTTGCAATCGGATATGTCTGTCACGTATTGGCCTCATAAGCCACCAGCGTGCCTGTAGCAAACGTGGATAGAGCCTTCTCAAATCTTCGTTCGCGAAGCCCAGCCACGAATGAAAGACTAAGGTTAGTCTAAACTGTTGTTCCATCAAAAGAATCTATCAGAAAGAATAAATGCAGATTTATTTTTTTCTAAAGCTAGAAATGCTGAATATTCCATTGCTGTTTAGCCTTAGAGAACTTTTTCTTCTGTAATCATAAGTTCATCATCATTTCCAGTTGTTGTCTTGGGCAGTCAGAAGTTCATACATTTTCTACAAGAGCTCCAAAGCAATGTGTAAATGTTCTATTCCAGTTATAGCCTTCTTGAAAGAGGAGGTAAAAGGAATTTTGAATGATGGAAGATGAGGCATTCAGGGGCTAAATGAGTGGAGATGGATAGAAGGAAAACTGAGATAAAAGGGACAAATAAGAGGAAAACAGAAAGGGTAAACTAGAGTGAAAGAGTATCTGTGCTATTGAAAGCCTTCACTTAGACCCTTAAAATATTTACCTGCCAGATATTTTCAATAGGTGGGACTTGCTCAACTGCAAAAACTTGGGTTTGAACTTAGAGACAAGTGTGTTCAAAAAAGACACGTGAGGCTGAAGTGCCTTGGTTGGAAATTTGGTGAGACTGAGGCACTAAACACAGTGGTGGGTTGAGCTTTAGGTCCATCCTTGTCCTTCAGTTTCTGTTTGTTCTGGGCTTATCCAAAACTCATCTGGGAAATCTGGGGTGTGTAACAAGAGGCATGATTTCTTCACTTATGAGAACCTTTTGAAATGCATTCATTAACCATTAGTAATTAATAAATTGTTTTGATATTTTTAATGTAGAAGCTCCCAAAGCCATTCATGAAGGCTCTTGCACCAGTGCTAATTGCTGAACAGGTACCTCATAAAAGATACTGCCGTTTTTAGGAATATAACTTATCATCTACTTGCAGCCTTTTACTTATTCAAAACTTTTTTTTTCCAAATAGAGTTGTTACTTTGAAGCTTCTTCTACTAGAGAGGTATGAAGTTTGGCCTAATTTGCTGAGGTTATGTTAGTGAACAGTGAAGCCGAATGGAAATAATACTTTGACAGTGTATAAGTCTATATTTTTTTACCCAATCAGAATATTTTTCCCTCCTTTACAGCCATAAGCCCAGGCTCTACTGTTCTACGTGCCCTCATTAACCACTGAGGAGAAAATCAATACATCATAGCAACATTAATTGGTAGGGGTTTTTAAACCAAATAGCTACCAGTTTTGACAAATGTATTTTACTCAGGTCCAGTTCTATTGGAAAAATAATATTTTAAGTACCGCAAATGCAGTGTTCTTAGTAGTGGTTTTGGAAGAGAGAAAAGAGTTGCAGTTCTGCAGCTGGATTTTCAGAAACATCCAGAATAAATTCTAAATTGTGAAGTATTTCTCATAAACTATATTGTTACTAAATTACACTTTGTATTAAATATATACAGTATAAGTATGAACTGACACTTATGGCAAAACTTCATTATTTAAAAACTACATTTTCTCTTAGGGACAGATTTTTTGTTAATATAACTTCTCTTTTTTCTTCCTCCCTGCTCTTTTTCTTTTTTTCTTTTATTTCTTTTTCTTTTTTACTTTCCTTTTTTTCTTTTTTCTTTTTCTTTTTTCTTTTTCTTTTGTTATTCTTTTTTCTTTTTGTACTTTTTCTTTTATTTTTTCTTATTTTTCTTTTTCTTTTTTCCTACTTTTTTCTTCCTTTCTGTTTTTTCTTTTTTCTTTTCATTGTTTTTTTCCTTGTTTCATTTTTTTTCTTTTTCTTTCTTTTTCTTGTTTTTTTTTTTTTGTTTGTTTGGGAGTTTTTTGGAGTTTGTTTGTTTGTTTTTCCCCTCCTTCTTTCCCTCCTTTTTTGCCTCTCCCTTTCTGGGCTGCTTCAGAGCCAGGGCAGAGCCCTTTGTGACATCAGAGCTTTCTCAGTCACCATCACCAGCGAGGTCACAGTGGCCACATGCGATGCATCACAAAGGGCTGCTCTAGGGAAAGATGCCAGCACTTAAAACCTAAGAGTTTTTGGCAGATCAGGAAGACCAATGTGTTGGGGTTTTTTCATCTGTATTTCTTCTCTGTACATATTTTAGCAGTAAGTTAGAGGGATTAAACTACCAAAATAGATCTTAGCCTGAGCAGAACGGACCTCACAGAACGTATTTCTCCCCAGTCAATCTTACATCTCCAGAGTGAATGCTAAATATTTTAAGCAGAAATTAATAATTTTTGCCACATTTCCAAACCTTTCTTTTCCTTGGAATGAGCACAGCAGTTCAGTTTACTATACTTTCTGCTTCACCCTCTGTGCCCTGTGTTTCAGGTCACACTTGAGGCATGGCTTAAATTTTTAATGAGTAGGAGTTAGTGTTGGATCTCAATAACACTGACTTCAGGATTAAGGCAGTAAGTAATAAAGAAATTAAATCACCTGTATTACACGCAAAAATTAGTCTTCCTTGTATTGCTGAAAATATTTGAATGAATCAGAAACATTAAGGATTTAAGGAACCTGTATGGCGAGTGGAAAGAAAACTAATTTTATTTTTATGTAGCTCTTGGTGTTATTACAAGACTTGTTTACAGTATGAGTTAGGTATTTTTAAAACCTGGATATTATTTTAGCTTAAACATGGAGATTTAGATGTGGCAGAGAACCATTAAAGAGGAAAGAAAAGTTAATACTATTGCACATAAGATATGACTGCGGTGAAGATAAGAAAATTTTGTCATCTGGAAACCTGAATAGAAATGGCTCATTACAATGAAGCATTGTGGGGAAGAAGTTTCTTTAAAAGAAAAAGGTGAAGAAAGGAGATGACTGAATAGAAGGAAAGTAGATAGCAGAAGACTGCCAAAAACAGCAAGTCACAAAAACATATTGGATTTACAGACAGTTTTGGAAATATTGCTCTGGTGTTACTGCCATCTGGACAGGAATTGTTCCACCTGCCAAGGGCCAGATCTGGAAGGGATTTTGTGTTACTTCTTCCCAGATTAATGGTGCTAGGGAAAAAAAAAGAGCTACAGGAAGTGAAAAATTACTCGGAGACTTTTTCCTGATTCCACAATCACCAAGGAGTCAAAGGTGGTTTAGGTTGTTTTGAAACTTGTTTCTGCCTAATTTGCCATATCTCCCAGCCATGTGGAAAGGCCATATTTGCCATACTGGTTTCTTACAACTATTTGAAGAAACCTGGAAAACCACTGGGTGTTTGTTTATATATTTGCTAATCTGTTGTTTAATGACATTAATGCATATGGGGGGGGGCATGTAAAACACAGTAAAAATACTTAAATAATTTAAAAACATGACATGAATAATTTTTTTCTTAAATTCCCCATGCAACTGGAATGAGGAGAACTTAATTAAGCTAAGTATTGTCTCTATTAAAAATGAAATCCAGATCAAGACATTTATTACAGTAAGCACAATTAAAACTGCTACAGCTCAGCAAATTATAGAGGAATAAACACATTTTGATAAATTCACTTTCATGTTATGCAAAAAGCATTTCTTCTTCTACACTGAAGATTAAGCTTTTCTATAACAAAGGGCATTAAATAATACATTAGAATATACATTAAAAAGTCCAATATTTTCCTTTGTAATTAAAGTTGAATGGTGTTCCTAATTTTTGGATAGGGCAAGTGTTTGCATTAAGAATGAACCCATGTGCAAAAACATGTAGGTGGTGAATCTGAGCATAAAAAAAAAGAAAAGCATCATATTGAACTCTTCTCAACCTTTCCTATGTTTTAAAGACTAAATTAAATGTTTGAATGCTTCCATCTCAGTAAAGTGTGGAAGCATTTTCTTCTTTATTATATCTTTCTCACCAAAGACATTCTGTAAAAAGATGTAATTGTCAAAGCAAAGGCTCTGGCTTTACAGAAGCTTCATGACTGTCAACTATTTCCATCATTTCTGAATGCATTAGGAAAGAATAAAACAGGGCTTTCCCTTTTCTCCCACCTTCTGCTGTAAGAAAAGGAAGCATTTTCTTCCATGCCCAAGTCTGAGACCGCCCAAAGTTCTCCCCTTTTAAGAGGTAGAAAGGACTCCCACTGACTGAATAGGATTTGGCACAGGTATGTAGAGCTCCCCTTTCTCACAGATGCCCTTGAAGATATTTACACTTGACCTCCCTGAATTGTTTAAACCTAGTTTACTTGGCACTGTAAGGCAGTGCAGAAATTCACCAAAACATCTAATCTCTACAGGAAAGATTTCATGAAGAAGTTTAACCACAATACACGCGTGGAGATTTTACCTCCATTTTTATTTTGATATGATTTATCATCAGTCAGGATTTTGTTCTCCCCTCCAGCTTCCACTGAGCTGATACAATTGTTTTTCTTCACTGCCATGCAGTAACAAGCACAAGGATAAAATACAAAAGTCCTTTTGCTGTTTAACTGACACCTCTATCATAACAAGCTGCATGTAAATCAATAACTCTCCCCTGCAGTGCCAGTGAACAACTGGTCCATGGGGCTTTGACATGGTGGAAATTCTGGTATGGGGCCAAAGGTGGAACATTATATTTCCTTCCAGCTGGCATGAACACATGTATTCAGTGTGGGTCAGTGTGGATTACCACAATGATTACTAGGAGAAGCAGCCACTCCTCAACTACAATCACCACCTACATATTATTTGCATATATTTTTTTGTTAGCATCCTATTGAAGCTAGTTCAAAGACGAATAATTCTTTTCAGACTTGATTTTTATTTTTTTTTTCAACTGATTGCTTGGCCAATCACAGATCATACACTTCAAAATCCTTTCAGATTAAAATGGTAGGGTAATACTCTCACATCTTGTATTGGTAGAGTGTAAGTTAATGATGTTAAAATTAGCAATCTGATAAAAGCCAAGGATAAAAAAATTTGATAAAAGCTAGGTTTGCACACTTGCTTTGTATTGATTCTGTGCATACTTCTAATTATCTGTGCAGTCAATAAAATAAGACGTAAACTCTCTGTCAATCAATGGAACAAAATGTAATATACATTTAATTATTTTATTCTGCCAAAATTAATACACCAATTTTAATAATCCAAAAATGTCCCTCCTTAGAGCTAAAAAATACTGTCTAGATATATTTCTTTAAAAAATAAGTAAAGACATCTGAACGTGTTTGTCTGCCATAGATGGTTTTTTTCCTGTAATTTTCTTCTTACTCTATATGGCAAACCATTAAAATAATAAAATCACTATTTGTTTTAAATGCTTTGCTGCATGGGAACTGCATGTAGCAATAATTTCTGCAGAGATAAAAACACTAATTTAGTGTTACCAGCCTTCAGATTTCTGTAAAAAGTGAAGTGCCACTAAAGACCTATTAAGACTGTTCCCTTCAGAGATGAATTCGAGCAGAAATTTAAAACATGTAGATGGGCACAAAAAGCTGTTTGGAGCATGGAGATGGTGAGAAATAACCTTGTCAGTCAGTCTAATGGTTTCTCGCTTAAATGACATAAATCTGCGTTAAAACATACATGGTTTTTCCTAAGTGCCAGTAATCTGTCCAGGGGGAATTAAAGACTGAAAGAAAATGCTAAAAGGCAGGATGCTCTCACTGACTGGAAACTACTTTATTGCCATATGAACACCAATCCTTCGCTCAGGGCAGAGTGTCTGGGGATTACAAGTGCTACTGATATTTGTCAAAATGTGTTTTCTCTTTTTACCTGTATCTTTACTCTGTCTCTGTCCAAAATAATGACCCTGTTGATCCCAGTGTTTTGCTGTGACGAAATGGTGCTTGGCAAGCATGAGGGGAAAGTAATGTACACACAGAAGTGCTTTGATGAAGTCTGCTCCCAAATAGGCTATTACTGCAATTGCAAAGAGTCATGACTAGGACCCCTTTCTTTCCAAACATGTTTTTATGACAAAAAAGGGGCTTTCACAGCATTAATAAGATGGTAATATACCTCTTGGTGACCCCTACAGAGAGATGGGGTACTTTAATAGATGATCATGATCTCTTGTACATCTTATTTCACTGCCACATTTTTTCCTTCCTTTGTGAATATGAACAACAAGTGATTAAAAAAAAAAAGCCACAAAAGATGTCACATGAGAGCATAAACTGCAGTGATCCTATTAGAAAGCGGCATACCTGCCAAAAAAGACAAACAGAAGCCAGAAAAACAGCTCTGATCACTGATGCCGTTTAATAAATCTTCCTTTTACCTGTCTGAGGATTTACCTAAGACTTGAGTGTGGTTGAGCAGGACAGGCCAAGAGTAAAGAAAGACAACAATACAAAACTAGGATACAAAACCTTATACTTCTTTGTTTTCACTTTTAATCACATATGAATTCAGGGCTTTATTTCAGCTAATTTTTGTTTTTGAACAATAATTTTAAAAGATTTATAGCGTGGTAATAAATGGAAGCAGAATCACTGTTTTAGCAATATTGGTTTCTCAACGATTAAATGGTAAGATAGCAACAAAAAAAAAAAGTTTCTGCACCCTTGGAGTTTTAATAACAACAGAATTATCAAGCTAGAAAAATAGTAGGCCTTGGTACATCAAAAACAAAAGTTTAGTTTCTGAGTTGAAGTGAAATATGCCACTTAGTACAGTTAAATTGATACTTGAGACCTCAAAAAAATCATACATTTCACTTTTATTTTGAAAAACCTGTATTTAAACATATGTATTTAAAAGAAAAAGAAATGTATTAACTCAGATTACTCTAAATTTAGAAGCTAAAATATAGATGTGTTTATCGAAAACTCTGGTTCCTTCCATAACCAATAAAGTAACTCATTCATTTGATCAAATTCTCAGGTTTAGAATTTGTTTTACTACAGACTCAACTAGGTTCAGATGTTTACAATACAGACATCTGTAGCTGGTCAAATAGATCCTGTTCGATGGGTATTTCTATACCAATAAATAACAGAGAAGGAGCAATTTTGGCATTTCAGTCACTTTTCATCCATGTTCCATCATGCTGTACCTGTTGGTCTTATGCCAGAATACAGACCTGACCCTGGTTTATTTAGCAGCATATAGTCTACAAAACCATTTAGAGTGTTGAAGTGTTTGATTTCAAAAATAGATATGCAAAGTAGTGAATACACAGATGGTAAGATGATAGAGATAGGAAAGAATAGAACTAGTTGACATTTTGGTTAAACAGGTATTTTCTTTGGTTGCTTGCCCAAAAATATTGAATTGTCTCAACAGCATTACTAGTGGCGCGTCTTAGTTTAACAAGATTACAACTTAGAAATTAAAAAACTTCAGGTGGAAGTGTGGAAAAGTAAAAGAAACAGCTTTTTATTGACAAAATCTGAATAAACAACAAATGGTGCAATCAAAAACTTTCAGAAGAAACAAAACAAAGTGCCAGTTCCCCAGGCGAAGAGGGAGGAAACCCGAGGCAACTTGGGGAGGAGCGGGGGGAAAGGCAGGACTGTCCCGGATATTCAAAAGCTGCATGCAGCCACGTGGGCTTGCAGGAGCATTGCGAAAGTCTTGAAAGCAGAATATACCTCGCTCTGAGATGGCTCAGTCTCGCTCTCTCAGTTGTCCTCCGTGAGGTGTCCCATGGGAAAAAAAAAAAAAAACACCACCACGTTCCTCTTAGGAAAAGAAAAGGAGGCGCCCAAAAAGCCGGGGTCCCGGTCTGTCCGGTTCACGGACCACCCCCAAAAAGCCCCCGAACAAAGGACTCCCAGCCCTCCCCACAGCCACCGCGCTTCCCCACGAGCCCTCCTTCTCCTCCCACCCCCTGCTGCCCCGCATGTGCGGCGCTACTCCGCTCCCGCCCGCTCCCTCACTCCCGTCCAGGAAGAAACAGGTGGCGGGGGTGGGGGGAGAGGAACGCGGGCGGGGGAGGGGCCCTAGGGAAGAAAAAGGAAACTCCAACATCTCTTTTCAAACCTATGACATAGTGGCACACAAAGTGGTAAACCTTAAGGAGAAGGAACCCGCTATAACTGCTGAAAAAAAAAGACAAGATATTTTACAGCTTTGTCACAGAACTTGAGAACAGAGGATGGTAATCAACAACTGCTGAACACAGGATGTCATTTTCAAGGAGACGGGAAAAAGTTGACACGGTTATAAAGTTTAACACCACACAGAAACTCCATTTCCTTCAAATTGTCAGCAGCCATCTATGTGTTTCCATATTACTAATGAATTGCTGACCTTCTGCTGAGGCAGCTTGCCATGGTTACAGCGAGAATCACAAGATAAAGATCCCAGGTTTATCGCAAATTTGAGTGAAGACACAGGACCGTGCTTGCACTGTAACAAGCTTAATTTTGTGAGGAGGTGCATAATCTGATTGGATTTGCATAACAGAAAGTAGAAAGCAGGAATGCAATGAAGCATTTTAGCAGGACTAGCTGATAATGATTCTAGAAGTAACATCAGAAGGGATTTAGAGCCTTCATGCTAGCACTGCAATTTCTCATCAGGAATGCAGTGCATAGCTCCAGGAGACAATATTCTTCCAGGTCAATCTCCTCCATCAAGCACGTCGGCTCTTGTTGTAAGAACATCTTTAAAAAAAATATATATAAACCAAAACAAACAAAAACCAAAGCAAACCAAAAGAACAAAAAATCACCACCCTTGTAGGAAAAATCCTTCCTTTAAATTTAAAAACGGCGAAAATACCTGCAGGACAAAGGAAAATGTAGCTGGAAGTTCTTTATTGCAGCGCGCTAGGTGCACTTCCAAGTCACATGGACCTGAAGGCACACCAACCATTTGAAAACCACACCTTTTGTACTCTCCCAGTTACATAAACTGTTATATATTCAGTGATCCCTGTTTTTTTACCTTAAAAAGTAATTTCTTGGACTCAGGAGGGGGTGTTACCTTCCCTCTTGATTGATTTGGACATACCCCCCAGCCTTTGTACAGGGATGTCTCTCCGTACACAATGGATGACCATGTGGCAGAAGGTATATTTTTGTTTTTACACTTTTCCCTATTCCCAGCCACAAAAATTCCCTGGCGTCAGGCCCAGACAGGACCCTCCACCTTACAGCTTTCACAATACACCTAAAAAACCCCCTTGGAAATAAATGAAAAAAAAAAACCTCCACCCCCTTCTGTTTTTCCACTAAATTAATTTGCTTATAATAAAACCAAGTCATTTATTTCTCATACCCCCAACAACAACTGATGAAAAACAACAACAACAACAGGTAAACTCATGCAGACTGAAATTCAAGAAAAGAACAAATAATACACAGAGAAAAAATAGAAAATTCAAAAAAGTGGATTAACTTCAGAGTTGGTGCAGGTACAAATATCTGTCTGAAGATGGCCATGCTATAAGCAGTGAGTTTTTAATATGTGCATATTTGGCAACTACCTATATAACTGAATGTCTCACTTTTATTTAAGCATTTATTTTTAAACAGGCCAATTTCAATATTTGAAGTCTCACTGCTATGAGCTCTGATTGTTTCCCTTGTAGCTGTTGGCACCTGCTGACTTCAGAATTGAATGTACTGTAAAGGGAATGGAAGTGTCAAACGTGCTAAAATTATGTTAAGCAAAAAGGAAAAGTTTTTTTTAAGGGAAATGAGACATGCATAGTTTTCAAGGATCATGTGCAGACCAGGAAGATAACTGCTATTTCTGGGTTAACTTTGTAATAAGCTGACATTTCTGAAGTTTAGAAATTATAAGTTTTTAGTTAGCACTTATGAGCCAAGATAAAAAGAAGAGAAGATGAAATACAGATTGTGGCAGTTTGAGCCACATTAGAAATCCAAAATCCAATTTCCAGGCTTTCCCACCCCTTCCCACAATTTCTCCTAACATTGAAGAGAAAACTTTCAGGCTAGAGGCTTCTATAGGGGAAGAGGGAAGCATATATACATTTATTTACATAAATAAATATACTGTATAAACTAAAAACAACTATATATATATATATACACATATACATATATACATATATTACACTTCTGTCAGTCTCTTCAAAGCTTCTCCTTTTAATTTTAGTCCAGGAAAAGCCTTTCGAGGCTGATAGGTAACCAGTCTCTCTCTCGTGGGAGTGTTCGGGGACCCAAACCCTTCCCCCTCACCAAGCTCCAGCTGTTTGTGGAAGTCCTTCCTTCCTCCTGAAGTCCAAGAAGGTAGCTCCGAGTCCTTTCTCCTTGGTCCTGTGTCATTTCTGCTGTGTGATCTCTCTCTCATACCTCGGTTCACTGCTGCTGTAGTGTAGCTTATCACAGTAGGCATTTGGAATCTTCATTCCTCCAAGTCAGTTTTTGGTTGCTCCCAGTCAAATCTCGGCAGGGCAACTCCCGAGCCCTTTGGCCCATCTCCAGTTTCACCTGAGATTCTTTTCCCTAGTGACGAGCTGCTTCGTTATCAGCCCGTCCACTTGGCTCTGCTTCAAATGCTGAGCCTTGCACCACTCCCACTAAACAGTGAGAGGGAAAAACAGCCCCTTCTGCAGTCTGGCTGCAAAGGGGGGGAAAGAAGAAGAGGACCTGGCCGCAAGGCCTGCCTCTCTCTCTCTCGCTTACCAGTTGTTTGTGAGTCGCATCCCTCACAAACACTCACTCCAATGCTGTCTCTAACTCTGGCCTAGGCAGAGCTGGGGGGCTGCAGGGCTCCCCTCCCCTCCCCGGAGGGGGGAAAGAAGGAACCCAGCCACCCCCTGGCCTTCTACACCTACAACAGCAGACACCAACAGAAACTGCCAGCAGCTTCCAGTGCTGCGTATATATGACTTTTAGCAGAAGCAAACAAGACATGGTGACTGGCTCTCCAGGGAACACTGCCCTGGCACCCAATCACCTCTGAGCCCCTGACTCTCAGGGGGGGCCAATCTTAACCCATGACACAGATGTAAAAAATTTAAGTAGCCAACTCAGTTAAGGTTTCTGGAAATTTGCTACTCCATTAGAATGCTCAGAGCCATACAGAAAGCATTAGCAGTGCATACTAGAATTTGGAATGATCAGAGCTTAAAAGTAAAAAAGTAAAGAATTTGAGTGAACTCTTGATAATAATAGGTCAATAGGTCAATACTGAGGATGTAAACAAATTCCATTAATGGTCCATTAGTGGGCAAAATTAATAACAGTTTCATATTTAAGTGGTTTATTGCTATTAAATTAGCAATCTAGCAGTAACTATGTAAATTAAAATAACACCATTTACATTGACATGCCATCTACTACAAATAACAAATATTATCAAATGCCAGTAACTCCTCTGCTGGGAGAAAAAATTATTATCTTAACTGCAGAAAAGAATTGCTGAACTGCCCACACTGTTTCTTAAAATTTTTTGCTTGTTCAATTTTTTTTATCATAATATGACCATATAAGAAAACATTTTTGGGGTCCTGTAATGACAATACCACTATTGCTCATTAGTAATTAACAGAATTCTAACAGTTAAGATGAATTATAAGTCATGTCTTCCAGAAATTCACCTACACAAACTTGCAACAGCTGGAACTGGTCAAAGAAATTGCAGGAGAATTTTGTCCCATCAGAACACACTGTTCTACGAACTTGAAGAGTACTTTGTGATCTTAGGTGATTTTAGAAGAATTTAAGTCTAGGACATTTAGGAAATGAAATGGAGGCAATATGAAACCTTTTCTACAGAAACATTTTAATAGTGCCTGTCTTTCTGAGACTTCTCTTTTGAAATGAGTTTTCACTTAGATATTTTTTTAATGGCATATAGATCAAAAAGGAAACTTAAACTAGAGATAAAATGGTTTCAACTGAACACTTTTGAAGAAAAAGAAATACTTTCTTTGGGAAAATTAAGAAAGATGTTATAGTACAAATGTCTTTAAACTAGAAGAAAGCATTTGGTATGCACAAATTTCTTTCATTAATTTAATTTCTACCTCCCACAGACATCCCCTTCTGAACAGAACCATTCTTTTTAAAAGGGTTTTCTTTCTTTCATTATGTGAACAACTTTTCACTTATTTCTCTGCCTGAGACTTTCAAAGCCTGTCCCCATGACCTTATTATCTTGCTCATCTCTTGAGAAGAGAGAAAACTGCCAAACAAGGTCGCTTATTCTTGGTTATAACCTTCACTCTAAAAACTCTGGGACAAACACAACCACCAGCCCTGCCTAACAGATCCTTCCCTCCCCATCTATGAAGGGAAGATTTCCCATCCTGAGGGAAAGTTTAGAGCATTGAGGAAACAACTTTGCAGTAAAAGACCTCCTGTCACTGCCAAGATCATTGGGCTTCTCTGGAGACCTTCTGTATTAAGTGACTAAAGCTCTTTTAGTGGTACATTAAATTAGCTCTGCATTGCAATAGGACTCTTATGTTTGACTTTATAACACCTAAGTTAATTTTAACTGGATTCATTGTTCTTAGTGCAATCACATTGCATAACAAGTAGTAGAGATAGACATGACACTCAAAAAAAATAAATAATGTCCATTAAAACTTAAGCACAGTTAGTGCATGGTGCTTTAAAGCTATTTTTCCATATCTGTAGATTTTTGCAAATCCACATCACTAAGGTACATGAATATTTGAAGCAGAACAACAGCCTTACCATCCACAAATCCTTAATAATGGTTTGACACGCCTTTTTTTTTCCTTCCTTTTTTGTCTTCCAAGAGCTATTTTAAATTATCTTTTCATGTTTTTGTGGGCCTCCTTCTACAACAGCTGTCCTGTTTAAATTTATAAAGTGCAAGTATCCACCTTGGACAACAAAATCCGTTTTTTCCGATATGTCAGCCAGGCAAACACTGCCACACTAAGATGCCACTCTAGGATTAGGATAAGGATTTTGGAAGAGTTATATTACCTCTGCTGTGTGTAATTTCTTAAAAGCTGTATTTCAGAGGTGAATGACAAATGCAATTATTTTTCTTTTTCCTCCTCAGTGCATATTTATCCTAAATTTTATATCAAAGTTGGGATGTCCTTAAGAGGTAGAGGTTCATACATGTAAGTACAGAATCTCTCTGAGTCATCTGAAAACTTCTCCTTTGCTATGTCAATGCAGTTCTCTGTCTGCATCATGAAAACACTGTAGGGATTGTCTAGAGTTTCCCTGGGAGAACTGGTGCTCACTTTAAATGAGAAAGCTGTGCCATGTGTGTAAAATTGTTACTGTTCTTTCCCAGGTATAGCTTTACTGCACTCATAATTCAGAGTTATACCTCTGTTGTTCAGATGATAATGATCTAATACAATGACACTGTTTTTTTCCTTTTCTGGGTATCCTTCAAAGGCCAAACTAACAAAAAATATATATCTTTCAAAATATATGTCTTTCAACTCTGTGCTCTAAGTTTCTTCAATCCTGGCAATTCAGAGCATGATAAGTGTTATAGTGTAAGAACTCGAAGAAAGTAGTTTTCATCTGTTAAATTATGTTGGTGTAAATGTATAGAGTAAATAACCTTGCTTTTTAAATGACTACATGCAAAAAAGAGTAAACTTTTGGTTTTCAAATTTGAAATCGATTGTTTTAATGACACTGAAATGTCTTCAATTTTTAAATAGTAAACTATTCAAAACTTACCCTTCTTTGTGAATGTCTCTTAGTTTAGTTAAAATTCAAAGTGAAAAACTTTTGCTAGAAACTTGTAAAAATAAACCATATATTCAAATACTGTCATATTTAAATTAACTCTATAGAGGGCTTCATAAACCACAGAGATAAAGAGAATAATTAGATTTTCATCTCAGTTTCTAGAAACAGCCCTTCCAAGGAGCTGGCTATTCTGAATGCTACACTGGCTGTGATTCAAAAGTCTGATTTGTGGTAATTTATCCAAGCTGTTTTGCTCCTACCTGTGTTTTCATCCAGGTGTAATTGCCAGGCTGGTCAATTGATGCCTCAGAACAGAAAACAGAGGAAATCATTTTAATTATAGCTAATAAGAAGTAGACTCTTCATTTCAAGATTTCACTAAATAATGTAGCAGCAGGTCCAGTGATTTTTCCCCATTTTCTTGTCATTTATTCTTTGACACCTTTTAAAATAAATTTGTAAACATATTTGTGCTAAACTGCTGCTTCATGAATTCCTCAACAAACAGTATAATTCTCAATATTCCAACCTGTTTCTTTTACAGATTTATAATTAATTGGGCCATAAGCATCAGAAAATAAAAATGAGCAATACCTCCCAGCCAAAATAGTAACCCTGTTCCATCTTGCAATAATTTGCTATTCAGTAAAGAAAATTTTAAGAAATCTTGCCTTATTTTTTTAGTTCCACTATGCCAATATGTGCCTTCATTTAAAGATAACTTAATTATTTTGGAGCTACATTTTGAAGGGTTTCTTGATTCTAGACTCATACAGGCTTTTTATCTCCCTATGTGGCCATATTCCCAGTCCTAAAAGCCAATCATAATATGTTGTTTATTTTTCATGGATGGAGAAAAACATTAGGTTTTCCAGGCAGTACAACTGATGCATAGAGTTGAGAAGTTTCCCGCTGGCCAGTCATAATATAATGCTAATAGTGAAGAAAAGCACTGCAGACAGTTCCACTTCTAAGAGTCTGGACTTGAAAGGTGTTGAATGTCTCACAACATATATTTACTTTCAAAGACTTATTCTAAAACTCTAACCTGTACCCTCTATGGTGAAGAGATTAAACATTGGCTTCAAAGAGAAATGAGAGTATTCAGTTAAATGAACTGTAACTAGAAAGGACTTTGCAAGACTAAAAAAAATAAATAAATTTTAACAAATACTTTTGATATTTTTGTTGTCTTCCTCAGGTAAGAAAGGCTTGGGTATTTGGGTCTGTTATAAACCTGTTTCCTTGGCTCAGTGTAGCACAGCCCATTACATTTCGGGATACAGCTTGAAAATGTGATTTTTTTCTTTATTTTATGAGTGGATGGGATAGTAAGAAAATGAGATAAGTGATTTCCTTCTTTTTAGTGAGGAGTAGTGTCAGTGAAAACTTATACTTTTGTAAATGTTCCCTTAAGTGTTCTTTATGGTTTTTGCTTAGCCTCTAGTTTTAAATATTACACTCACTGGTTTCTCAATGTAAAAATTAACATGCTTTAATCAACCAGTGGTACATATTTGCCACTCTTTCTTCAGGACAGAGATGGAGAATTCTTCACACTAGAATTTCTAAAATGCTTGGGAAGCAACAGAACTGAACAGCACAAATATATTGTCTATTTATATTGTCTATTTATATTGTCTATTGCTATTTTCACACTGTCTTTCAATACCTGCTTATCTGCAACCAGACCTTTAGTGCAGAGGTCTTCTTAATTCTGCTTTAAGTATCCACTGTGTATATCAGCTATTCAGCAAGAGAAACTATTAACTGTGATTATTCTGTTTTGTCATCCTCTACAATAATAGTCCACACACCGTAGCTAGCATGCAGCCATAAAAAAAAAAAAAAAGGAGGGTTTCCACGGAAAGTTTTCAATGGTTGGAATCTTTGAGTGGTTTATGCTCAAAAATCGTAATAACAATTCCACTTCACGAGATCACTGTTAAAAACAAAAGGAGCGGGATGGATGGATCAAAGGAGGAGATCAAATACCTCTGATTTATTCTTTGATATTTCTTTTTTTTTTTTCAAACTACCTCAGGTGTGGAGTAGGCAAAATCAGAAGCTCAAATTCCCAAACAATACCAGAAAAGACACAGAATTTCATTTGGATTCATTAAGTGGAATCTTTCTACTTCTGATTTATTTGAGCTGCAGTATCATCAAATATTTTATTCACTTACTTCTAAATGTCTTTCCTGACATCTCTAAAAAAACTATGAAAAAATCAACCAACCAACTAAAACAAAAAAATCAAATCAAAACAAACAAACACAAACCAACAAACCAAACAAACCAAACCAACAAATCAAAGCAATTAAAAAAAGTAATTAAATTTTGAGCGATATCTGATTTACTCAAAAAGAATCTCTCACTTCTCCAAAAATTTGGAAGAGAATTGGGATATTTAAATCAGCATTTATGAATAACAATGGTGTTTGGGGGGAAAGTGCCCACTTCATTTCTTTGGAAAGGGGGCTGTGATATTCTTTATCACATCTCAGATTTATTTTTTGTTATCACATCTTGGATTTTTACTATTTTTATCTTCAGCTATAAAAATGCTTTTCATATCAGGTCACAAGTGATCTCTTGAATCATCTGAGATTGCAAGAATTCAGCTGACAACACAGCAATGCTTTCAGAGCAAAACATGAAATACTACCATGTGTCCTTTAGTAATCTTCCTCATGTATCCAGCTGTTATTCTAATTATAATTAGAAGTGAATGAGATAAATATTCTTAAGACAAGAATAGGCATATTCATGGAAGGCACGTTCATCAGTAGGTTTTTTAAATGATCCAATATTCTTCTCAGGAAGTCCTTTAACTACCTAGGATGGAGTAAGATCAGACTTTTTTCTCCCATTTGATTCTCTCCTTTCTCTGAAATAGGAATGGGCCCAGCTGGAACTATGTCCTGAAAGTGAATCTTTCATTTCATCCACCAGACATTTCCTCATATTCTTAAGATTTTTTTTTCTTAAATTTTATCCACAAGGTGGGAAGGGGAGTTAAGAGGGGAAATAAAGTTTGAGCACTACAGTTCACTTATCTAACTTCAGTAAAAACATGTACTTGGAGTAAATTGCTTCTTATGAGTGTCGTTTGCTTACACATTTGCTAAAAACTGTCTATATATATAATTATACAGAGAACTATAAGGGTAAAAAAAGGCTACCTCACTCCTCTCAGTAAATATTTTTGTCTGTTTTCCTGTTTTGGAGGGGGGGTGTTTAAGAAAAGCTCCTCTAGATTGAGGCTTTTGTTTGTTTATTTAAAATGTCATTTCAGTGGATTGCTATGTCTTATGTCCCCCCTCCTAACTGCCCCCTTAAAGGAGGAACACCAGCCATATTTTCAGGAAGCCTTGTCAGTAGTATTAAGAAGCCACTTAGCATAAGGAAGTTATACTCTTCAGTATAACTATTTTCTGTATTATCTCCACAGCGTCTTTATTTCTGCCAAATGAGTACATCTGGAATGTTTAGTGTTACATTAAAGACAATAAATGCAAATCACAGACATTGCCAAAAGAAAATGTAAACTCCGTTACTTCATATGGAAAATATCGAAGTATTAAAACAAAAGAAATTAACACTACTTGAAATAACATACCAATCATTGTTCTTTCAGATTTATTCATTTTACTTTAACTGTCTTGGAGGAATCTCATTATCCAAAATACATGAAAAAGTAACAATTAAATTTGCCCAAGTCTTATAAGAAATTATTCTACAAATTAAAATAGCTTTGCATTGCTTGACTTTGGCTTTATGGGTAGAATTTTTCCAGTACAGGGTGAAGTGGAACACTAATTGCAACTCTAAGACTTAATGATTCTAATCTTGTTATTTCTTGTTGTTCCATACCATTACAACCTACTAGTCTTAAAATTGCTTCCAAAATCTGAATATTGATTTCCAAGCCAATTGGTAGAGTTTTCACTTCTTGCTCTGGTTTTCTCAAATTCAAACTGGTCTGTGTCAAACAAAATATTAGCACACATTGCATAACTTTCTCATTTTTAACTTCCACAGTTATTCCTTTTGACATCCATCAGTATGGAAGATTTCAAAGTTTTGCTTGTTTAGAAAAGATAACATTTAGAGTATCAGAGGGCATTCTATGACTTTTAATATGTTCTACAACATATAAGTCATTCCTTGATAGATTAATTAAGTGCTTCATTTTGGAAAGGAAAATCCATTCTCACTCAGAGAGTATTTTTACTGTGTTTTTCTTATATTCTTCAAAACAAACAATACATATTTATAGAGGTTGAATATTTATATTATTTCACTTGACTAAACGTGTCAGTATTTATTATTTCACATACAAGTTATAGTTATTGCTTTATCTGATTTTCTGTTTTCCATTCAGTTAATTACAGATTTGTGCCTCGCTTTCAAGAGAAAGCTGTAACAAAACATTCTTACAGACTTTCACCTGATACAGGCTGTATAACTGTTTAAACCACTTTGTAATAACTGAATGTTTTCCACGGGTGTGAGATCCTGGATTCAAATCTCACTGAATTATTGATATGGGTCAGAACTAACTCACTGTGTGTGTGCATGTGGGGAGGGGCTGGCCCTGGCCCTGCAGGTCCATGGTGAGGCCTGCACATCAGGCCTGTGCTGAGGGCACAGGGCAGAGCTGAAGGCAAGGCCTGCAGCCCACGCAGAGCACGTGGCAGAGCTGAAGGCCCGGCAGCCTTGTCAGTCGGGCGGTCAGTCAAGGCAGAGCTGCCTGGCAGCTCGCCCACACCACACCCCTGCAGCCTGTGACTGGCTACAGCACAACTCAGCTGGGGCTGGAAGGCCCTGACCAGATATCCTGCCTGGGAGGGAAAACTGAACTCTATAAATACATGACACTCCATGTGGTCTCTCTCTTCTCCCTCTCTAGCTGGCACCATGTGAATTGCCGAATCTTGTCGGTAACTATTCTCCTCTCCTTTCTCTCTTCTCTCTTTCTTTATTCCTTTTAATCTGTTGTCTTTTACTCTTTTCCTTCTCTTGTGAGTAACTTAAAACCAATCAACTGGGTTTTACTAAAGCTAATATATTGATTGTTTTTAGTGGGTGTTTCCTGTGGAATGGGTCTTTGTGCTGAATGTTTTAGTGAAATGCTTTTTTCTTGGTTTTATTTTACTCCTGTAAAAACTTTTTGTCAAAATATCTTATTTTTCTCACTAAATTAAAAAGGGTTTCTCTTAACGAAGAGTGTGTGACTTTTTGGACACTAATTACATGTTGTAACGGACTAAAAGGCTTTTAAAAAGTCTTAAATAAAAATGTAACCGCTGTGGGTAGTTTACAGCTTAATCTGGAGTGTAACAGCAGGTCAGTTTGCAGTTATATTGTATTTTTTTGGTAATGGATTTAGAATCCTGAAACATGAGTGGCTTGCCTGTTTTATTGACAATTATAATTTATAAGCCACATAAATGCTAATATTTAGGATCATTTCACAGGCATATTTTGACAAGTGCATCTGGGTTTGATTGCTGTCCTTACGTTGGGGTGGAGTTACGTACATTTTAAAACTTTTTTGGGGTTTTAGTTTTTCTTTCACTTAACTATGTATTTTGAACAATTTCCTTTTCTTCATTTGTCTTTTAGAAAAAATTTGGAAAATATTTCAAGACTTCTCATTACTAGGACTTGTACATGTCGTAGGATGATTCTATCCTTTGAAAGACACTGGTGACGACATATGATGCAACATATCTTCATACAAAATTACTGTATTTTTATATATTTGTTCTGTCATGTATAATGTCAAAAACATATGCCAATTTAATTTCTCTTCTCTGAGAAAAATACAATAGTGTGCTGAAAAAAGATAAAATGTCAAAACTGATGTCCAGATTTATTCTAACCAAGTTAAGGTCTGTTTATAGAAGACAGTAATGACAGATTCATATACTAGAAGAAGATTAAATTGCTAGTGTAGCTGTATAAATCTTAGAAAGTTATTTTACAAATGAAAACATTCATCTCTCACAACAGAAAATGAGATGTCCTTTCAGGAGACAAGGACTAGACCTCAGTAAATCTTTTAGACTTGCAATCCGTCAAAAATTTAAGAAGGATATTTTTAGACTTTCCAGTATATACCAAAAGGAGTTGTGTGCAAACCTTCATGCAAATACTTTCAAATTTTGTGGACTGGAAATATAGATGTTTAACTATAAGTGGATGGAAATACAGATTTTTAACTATAACTGCAAATTTCTTTTTATTACCTGTTAATTGAAGTATAAGCATAAAAATTAGGCAGTGAAAAAAATGCTCAAGTAATGCCTCAAATTCACATGAGAATTTCATGAAACATTTTAGCGGATCTGTCTGTCAATTTATTTCTTTAATTGCTAATACAGTGACAATAAATATAGTCCTAAGAACAACAAAGAAATGTCATGTCATAAATTAAAAGCTTCACAGTTCTTGGTGTGCCGAGTGATGTTATGTGTTATTCTATTTTTATTTCTTAGAGTTCTAAGAAGCCTTAGGGACTTCTTTTCTGTGGTTGCTGTCGTTATTCTCCCAAATGAAGGGAATATTAGACACGGCGAGTGCAAAGCCAACGTTGAACAGGCCAGTGCTTCTCACAACAGCAGTATTTCATCTCAAATCTGGTCCTGCTCACAAACTCATATGATCAAAGCCTCAGCCACTTGAATACAAGTACCATTTGGCTCTGCTTCTAGTATGTTTTAATTAGAAAATTAGCGTTTTATGTTTTACCTTTCCTCATGAGTAAGAGACTATGTGGTTTAAACCTACCTGGATATAGTCAAGGTTAAGGTGCTGAATTTTTTATTAACCTTCAGCCAGGCTGGATGGTTTCATTTACTTATTTCAGTTATTTGTTTTGGAATATATTTGTTGAAAAGAATAAAATTGAATGCCCAAGCTTCTCCTCTATGGCACCCTTGTCCAGATTCATGTCTAAATCAGCAAACATGAAAGCTGGACTTATTATTCTGTTTGCTTGAGTTCTGGGCCAGTGGACTCAGCGTTACTCTTCAAGATTTGTTTCTGATTCTTCTTACTCTGCCCTGACAATTCCTACATCTGTGATGTTCATTTGATTACTTACAAGTGCTGTCCTGTAACAGAGGACAAACATTCCTTGCTGCGTATTAGTGCTCTCTCCCATCTGTGAATACTTTACCTAGCCATGATTTGGATAGTAAGACACAAATCTGTTCAGGCTTTGCCAAGGGTTATTTTTAGCTTTCCTCTACTCTCAGTTTTCTGCCAGGTATATGTGACTGGAATACAGCCAGAGTATGATTTATGTCGCAAATAGCAAGTGTGATTTAGGAATGAAGACTGCATAATGATGTTATCAGTGATGGACTCTGCAGTCGTATAAATCTCATCACAAGAGCCAACAGAAGACATAATGGGAATATGGCTGTCCTAACTATTATGCCATTAAAATAGAGGAAAACAGGATGGCTAATGAAGAGATATTTTCTTGGAACATGGAACAAATCCATCTTTAACATGTAAAAAACAAAACTCACACCAGCCAAATCATTTTTCCAACAAAACAGAACTAGAATTTCAATAATCAAATTATCTTAGAACTCTTCTCTGGCAGTTATATCATGGAAATAAGTTACATTAGATGTTAATAAAATCTACTTGGGTACCTCAGATGAGACTTGGACTTTCGGTGAGGAAGTCCAAGAGAACTGACACTATCAGTGCAGTATGCAACAGTATGCAACAAACTTCTCAGCTTGAGGCGGGGAATAACTTTATTATCTAGTGCAAGAATTAACAAAAAATTTCTTCTTTCATGTATCAACAGCTGCAATAGTGACTTTTTTTAATGAGTGAAAAAATTGTTTACTAATGTGTGCATGCAAATTTCCTCAAAGATCATCTGACCTTTCTTCTGCCATAGGAGAAACAACTGTGTAGGTGTCTTTTGTTTTCCCTTTTCTCTTCTCTTTACGGTAGAGAAAATTAATTCAGAATTTCCCTCCCTCTCTTTTCAATGCTTCTCTAATATCAACCACAGAGATTTCACGCACACAGCTTGGTAATTTTCAGCTTTTGGCACAGTGAAAATGAGACAGCTCTATACCCTGCTGCTGATTTATATAGACAAACACTATACATTCCCTCAATACGGATTAAAGGGTGTGCAAGCCTCTTTGATGGGCAAGTTCAAAAGAAAAATAAGTTTAATATATCTTCTTCACTTGATAAACTAGTACACTTGCTCAGGCTAAATGGTTTAAATATGCTGATTTGTCAGAAGCTTCAAACTTGAAAAGAAGCCATGGTCAGCCATATTATGAGAGTAAAACCAGGTTTTGTATATAGTATTTTCCAATATGCTAGGCAGTTGTGAACTAATGAATCATCTTTGGTGCTATACAACTAATTAGCAACCAGCAGGAGTGAAGTTTTTGCAAATCAGGAACGTCCTTGTGTCATTTCTCAAGCAAATATGCAAGTAAAACTTATAAATCTTTCAGATCTGTTTAGATAACACTGAACTGTGCATAAACTAGAGGTTTGCCTATTTCTTAGGGTTTTTCATGCTTTCAGCAGTCCTTGTGGTACATGTCCTAAACAAATGCTTTCCAAGCTCATTTGATTTTTGATGTTATTAAATATGTTACACAATTCATCTAAGCAGCAGTGAAATTAATATTGAAGATATCTGCAAGTTTTCACAAGACACTTAAAAGTCTGTCACCATCTCAGCTAGCTCATAAATTAAGATGATTTTTGGTATTTCCAGAGTATGGTCATTTTGACATTTCTTATCCAGTTAATCATAAATTCCATTTCTGAAGTGCAGTCCTTGTGATTACATTACATTGCAGAGATTATGTTAAAGTCATAGTTACTGATCATTACAAAAATAGAATCATTGAATGATGTAGGCTGGAAGGAAACTTAAAGATCACCTTCCCCATGGGAAGGGACATCACCTTTCTTAGGTGAATAGGCCATATATAGGAGCACTTAATCTAATAATGGAGGATTCCATGTGTTCTACTTTTACCATTTGAATTAATCTTGTTCCACTGTTCTGATTTATTTCAAAGAAATGCAAAAGAGTGAATAATGGCACAGGTGGGATCAAAAAGAAACAACTGAGATTTTAGAAGCACATAATCTGTTAAAAAATAATTTTCAACTGGACATTTTGAAAATATGGCTCTTTAATTTTAAACCTTTGTGAAAACAGCAGTCAGATAAAAAATTCTGGAATAATTGGTAAATCAAAATACGTAGAATAGGTTCAGTCTTGTAATTTCAGTGTATTTTACCCAAACACAAAGCTCTTTAGTATTTTATAAAAATTACTAAGGCACTTTCTTATTGTCTCGTTTCATGTATTAGTCAACTGATGGCCAGAGAGGAGAATGACCTCACTATTTCCCTTTTGATGACTGCAATCACCCGATAAAACTTAGAGAAAGATTTAATTTGCTGCAGCTTGGCTCTAGGAATGGAGTTTCCCAGTTTCATGGGCATGGAAACTCCACCTACTGTCATCCATAGTTCTTCCATCCCATCTAAATTCTGGCTGAAACCACCACACTTGAGAGACACAAAAAGGGTTTGTGGAAGTTAGAAAGTCAGAAAACAATTTCTGTTAGACTTCAAGGCTAATTTTTTTTTCAGAAGGAAATTGTTGAGAAAATATAACTGGTATGCGAATTTCTTTAAGACATGGTTCTAATTAATGAAGACTTTGCTGTAAAACTTCAGCTCAGCTGGAATCAGATGCTTTTTTCATGGAAATTAAATGCAAACATAACGATTCAACTCTAAAACATAAAGTGGGTTTTCCCAGCAAGATGCCAGGATACATAAAGAAAGATTTATTCTGAAAAATAACCGACTGCAACCCTGTTTTCAATAAGAATAATTTCATATTTGCTTTATATATGCTATAGAAATTCTCTTTGCACAAAGCGCTAGACTTCCTGAGTGCATTCTATTAGTAGGCACTTATTCATTATGAAAAAATTCATTGTGCTAATAAATCATCAAACATATTTGGCAAAAACCTAAGCACAGAAATATGTTTTTTAATCTCATTCTTTTCTATAGCTTTGGAAACAGAAGATTTTACACCTGCCCTGTGTTTGATATTGATTACATGATACTTCTGTATATAATGCCTGCAGAAAAATCTCAATATCCAGAGAAATCAAGGAAGAAACATGAAATAAAATAGAATTTTTAAAAAAAATCCTTATAAAAATAACATAGAATCATAGAATCAGCCAGGTTGGAAAAGACCTCTGAGATCATCAAGTCCAACCCTTAATCCACTACCACCATGGTTACTAGACCATGGCAGTAAGTGCCACATCCAGTCTCATCTTAAAAACCTCCAGGGAGAAAGAATCCACCACTTCCCTGGGCAGCCCATTCCAATGCCTGATTACCCTTTCTGTAAAGAATTTCTTCCTAATATCCAACCTAAACCTCCCCTGCCACAACTTGAGACCGTGCCCTCTTGCCTTACTGATAGCTGCCTGGGAGAAGAGACCAACCCCCACCTGGCTACAACCTTCTTTCAGGGAGTTGTAGAGAGTGATGAGGTCTCCCCTGAGCCTTCTCTTCTCCAGGCTGAACAACCCCAGCTCCTTCAGCCTCTCCTCATAGGATTTGTGCTCCAGTCCCTTCACCAGCCTTGTTGCTCTTCTCTGGACCTGCTCCAGCACCTCAATGTCCTTCCTGAACTGAGGGGCCCAGAACTGGACACAGCACTCCAGGTGTGGCCTCAGCAGTGCTGAGTACAGGGGAAGAATCGCTTCCCTGGACCTGTTGGCCACGCTGTTCCTGATACAGGCCAGTTTAATTGGGAGATGGGGAGTATGTGTATATGCCAGGGAAAACAAACTGTCAGGATATGGAACCCTATTACAAACTTTCAAGATGCTCTAAGCATTTTGAGAGTCAACAGCTGTAAGAAACAAGATATAAATCCATATATTCCACACATCACCACATTACAGCAATATTTTTGTAAAAAGGGAGTAAACAAGACTTGGGAGCCTGTTTAAAATTATAAAGCATCAACTTGAACATAAGGATGGCCTAAATAGTGCTTTCCTTCCCTCCACAGATGGTAGAGAAAGTGAAATAGTGAAATAAGATATGGTAGTGAACATAAAAACTGAGATATGGCTTCCTTGCAAAAGTAATTTATAACATAATCACAGTAAGCACAAATCTATGTATCATGAGAGATAAATAAAAGAACAGCAACAATAAAATGAGTCTTAGATCCCAATTTATTTTTGACTCATAGTTAAAGTTTATGAAAAAGGTCTTCAGGCTTTCTTGGGTAAATTGCAGAGAAATGCTGTTAAGCCACTGAAATGGTTTAAGGGCTGGGGAATAGACTGAAATTCACATGTGGGATCACATTTATATTCAGAGTTCAGGTACCTCATCTTCCCACATTGAAATTTTAGCCTATTTCCTTCCTTTGAAATGGTCTCAAAAGCATTTGCTTCAACCACTGCAGCTTTCAAACGTATTTGATGATTTACATGGCCCTACATAATTTCTGACCTGTGATGGGAGGTGAGGGCATGAAGACTTTTGTTAAGTGAAAGTTTTTCCAAGAGATTTTGCTGTAGAGCAGAGAAAAGGTAAAAGAAAAATTGTGTGTGAGAGGATGCAGACAGAATTTGGATGCACTGATCCTCCATCCAGTGACATCTGCTGATGCCAATGATGAGAGCATCCCCATAAGCCCAGTCCTTCTGGCAAGCAGGAAAAATGCAAAGCTATGAATTAATTTCTTGTTTTTCGTCATACTTTCCTTTTTCTATCTGTTTTTGCCAGTACTGTATTATCTAGTTATATTGAACACATAATTTTCTTACGCAAATCCTAAATAAATGTGCATGAAGCTATGCTTTCACTTGAATTCAATCTGAAATATTAAGATTTTTGTTGGTAATAAAACCTTATAGAAATCTTACAGGGAAACTGTTCTAGTGAGTCTCAGACCACTGTAATTCTGCTACATTAAGATAAATATCCATCTAAATGTCACTTCTGAATGGTTTGAAATTATTCCTATCCATCAGTTTTTGTACACTTACAGCATTTTCAAGTAAATGTTTTCATAGCAAACACTCTTTTGTATCATAACCCCCTCCCCCCCCCCAAATACTTCTGTTTATTATATAGTATTTGAAAATAAAGCTTGCTGCTAAGTTATGGAATGCTTAAAAAAATTCTTTTTCTCAACTATCATGAAACATTTTACTTAAAAACAATTTTTTATAATATTTATCTCTTTGCATTTTAATTCTTCCACTGATAAATTCTTCCACTTTAGGTCATGAATTTAAATTATAATGAATGAACAACAGTGAATTCACAGATTCATGTGCATTATGTTTTTTTTTTGTTTAAAAACAAAAGACAATAGTAAGGTTAAATTTGGTTGTTAGACAATGTTGTTTTCTATTTCACTCAAAGCACAAGGGAAGAGAGAAGCCACAGGGCCTTCTAAGAATGCTATTTTTGCTCCTTGGTTCATTCATGGATTCAGCTGGGATGGATGACTGACAGAATATGTAAGGATTTTTTCTTTGTTTGGCAAAAGAATTGTTAATTCTTTGAATCAGGCATTTGTTCACCAGTCATAACCCCCTTTTATCATACACAGGTCCCTCAAACCACACACAACAGTCATAACAAAAGAGATACCCTTGCATGTTGTACAGTGCGTGGGACAACACAGCTGTGCTATTGAATATATGGACCATCACAGAACAGCTTAGAGGGAGAGAGTCAAGAAAGGAACCAGGAATTCCACATTTGGGTCAAGTTACTGACATGACTGATTCTACCAGCAAATAAACATGGGGAAAAGAACAAGCTGTGGGTCTTCGTTGGTGCAACAGCCGAAGTTTGACTTAGCTTCAGCCTGTTTTCACCAAGCCCTTTTAGTCGTTAAAGCATCTTGAGTGACAGAACCTACTGACTTGATAGAGCAAAAACTAGCAGAATGCAGTTTACTCTCTGTGCAAGTGTCCATGAGTGCAAGCATAGCCACAGTTTCTTAAAAACTCATTTTTCAGCAAAATGTCCATTGAGAGGAATGTATCTGCAGGTTTTAAGAAAACAAACCTAACGTTTTATAGTACAGGTTAGTCAAAACTGGCACATTTACCTTTGATTTTTTTAAGGATTTTTTCCCAATATGGTACTCCTTCTTGAGTAAATACATCACAAAAGAGTAGAAACCACAACACAGCTCAGCCTTCTAATGCACACTTGCATGCCAAGGTGCATAGATCCAGTCTTAGAGAACAAATACGTCCATTTTGAAAAATCTTAAATGGTGTTTTTAGGGAAATATTTTAAATATACATTTTAATAATATTTAATTTTCCATATATACTTAACAACAGATCCCTCTCATCAAAGTCCAGACATACTAGTGAAGGCTCCTCTGTAGCCAGGAGAAAACAACAGCTCAACTCACCTGTATATGTTTACCTGCACTGCCTGGTCACAAAGGATATCAAGATAAATGTACAGTTAACTATACAGATAAAGGTAGAGTAAAAAATAAGAGAGTTACAAAAATGATAAATTGCACCACTTAAATCTCTAATGACTGTAGAGCGAAAACAATTTGCTATTAAAAGACATCCATGTTATATCTTCTGAAAAGTAAATTACGAGAAAAAAGTTTAAGAGTTTCTCAAAAAACTCTGCTTTGAAAATACAGTTGCATTATATGAAAAGAATTGTTGAAATTTCAATGTTAGTATGCACTACTCTTAAAAAAAAAGAGGTAAAAGAGACCTTTCCATAGCAGGAGACTGTACCTAAAAATCTCAGAAATACATAGAGATCCTTATGCCTTTCTCTTTCCTAGTTTTTCAAACAGCAAAAATGGGCAAACTAAGTAAAGATCACAAATTCCTTCATCTTCCATCTGTGTTCCCACTTCTGCCAAAACTTAAAGATTTTTTGTGCACAAAGTATTAGAAGAGGTTTTTTAATGAGATCCAGATATACTGAAGAGTAACTAGCAAGGGTCAAAGATGACAAGCACTTTAGAGGTGGGCTGCTACAAAGTCAGAAGAAACTACTTATAAAATCATAGGATCATAGAATGGTTTGTGTTGGAAAGGATCTTAAAGCCATGGGCAGGGACACCTTCCACTAGCCGAGGTTGCTCCAAGCCCCATCCCACCTGGCCTTGGACACTTCCAGGGATGGGACAGCCACAGCTTCTCTGGGCAACCTGTGCCAGGGCCTCACCAGCCCCACAGGGAAAAACTTCTTTCTAACATCCCATCTAACCCTACTCTCTGTCAGTTTGAAGCCATTCTCCCTTGTTCTGTCACTCCAGGTCTTTGTAAATAGACTCCATCCATCTTCCTTGCAGCCCCTTCAGGTCCTGGAAGGCCACAATTAGGTCACCCCAGAGCCTTCTGCTCTGCAGGCTGAACAATCCCAACTCTCCCAGCCTTTCCTCACTGCAGAGCTGCTCTATTCCTCTCATCATCTTGGTGCCTTCTCTGGACTCACTCCAGCAGCTCCATGTCCTTGCTGTGCTGGGCCCCCAGGGCTGGAGGCAGCTCTGCAGGTGGGGTCTCACCTGAGGGGGCAGAGGGGCAGAATCCCCCACTGCCCTGCTGCCCCCGCTGTGGGATCAGCCCAGGGCACAGGGGATTTCTGTGCTGGGCCATGTCCAGCCTCTCCTCCCCCGACTCCTGGACCCCTCATGGGCTCTGAGTGCACTTTTTGGGCTTCACATCATCAGCTGTAGAATTTGGATGGAAAGTTCTGGCAAACTGCAAAATGTACAGATTTACCTTGGGACAGCTTGGTTTTGATCCAATTCTAGTCATACAGGGTGACTTTATATCCTTGCATACTGTTTACTGTTAAGAACTGAGAAGATTCACTGGATGAATCCAACACACTATTATTGATGATTCCATTAATTAGAATATATGTTCCTTTACTTCAGTGGGTGTTCTACAGTCATAATTGTAAGCAATTATATAGTAATAAGCAATTAAGTAAGCAATCTATAACAGTACATGTTAATTTGTATTAATATATGCCTTTGCCTCATGTGTCCACAGAGATTTATAAATAAAATCCAAGTACAAATTAACATATATATTTTTTATTGTTACCATATTCATTTGAAAAGAAAAAAAAAAAAGTGAAAAAACCATTTGAAATAGAAGCTTCACAAAGATTTTCAAATACATGTATAAGAATATAGAAATTTTGATTAGGATAGTATTCTCTTTAAGGAACCTTCAAGTTTGTAGATCAAGCATTACAATTTTAGGAATGTCCCTCCTTGTTTTACATCTACTGAAGTAAATAATCCTAACCATCTTTAATCTGGTATTTAGTATCTTCACAGTGTGAAGATTTAATGGTTTATCTTTTACTAAATCCTTATTACTTACATCCCGTATGATCACTTTATTTCCCAGAACTGCTTTCCACTAGAAGTTATTAACTGTATGATTCTCACATTATTTTAAGCAGTACCACTTCTCTCTCATTAACTCTTTCCTTCATCTCTAGTAAACATAATTTTTGTAGTGATTTCATAATCATTTCATGTTTTGTTGAAAATGTCTCTGAGCTTTTTTAATTCTAAGCATTAGGTGTTCGAAATATGTCAGCCTTCACCTGTTTTAAGCTGTGAAACATTGATTTGTGTTTTTCACTGTTTAAATCTGCCAGCTTGTATTTTAAGGGTGTTTAACAGTTGCTGGTTCTATCTAAACAGTCCACTGAAGTACCTAAATGAATTTATTATTGCTTGAATGTATTTCCAGGATATTTTCAATATCTGTATTTCCCATCATCTGCTGGGCCAAAGGTTACAAAATGGGAAAGTGCTTTAAATTTTTCTTTACATCTATCCATTGTCCCTCTTTTTGATCCTCATACACTTTTGCACTCTGTTTTTCCAGAAATTTAGGGTTCAGAAGAAAAAAATAAAAATTTATTTTCTTTTCACCGAAGATTATAATCCAGGTAATAAATGCAAATTTTAGGAATAATAGCAGCAATCAAAAATACAGACAAAGGCTAAAAGAACTTGGAGGTTATTAAGAACACAGTAACACATCCAACATAGTTCACAAAAACAGAGAAAAGGAACCCTTTTAAAAATCTTGGTAACTTTTGCTTTTTTGTCCTTAAAGAAAGTTTGGGATTCAAATATAACATCCTAGTTAATGTGGCTTTCAATCAATTCTGTTTTAATAAGTAACTTTTTCTCACAAGGGAGAACTAAGAAATTTTTGCATTTTTTTTTTTAAGAAATCTTTTCTAGTCATCACTTCAAGACTAAGAAAGGAAACTCTCTCTCATTAAAGCAGCTTCATAATTGCATGGTGCAGAATAGCCGTAGCTACTTCAAATAAAAAAGGAAGCACTTAGCAAGTACAAAACAGACAAGCATGCACTGAAAGCAGTTTTTCTCAGGCTATATCTGGTTTAATGCTTCAAAATTTCTTCACATAAAGCAAAACAAGGCTTGCGTTGATTTTGAATGCTCTGAGCTGGGGTTTAAAGTCAGCTACCAGAAAAGTTTGGATCTTAGAGTCTCAACAGCCTCTATTAAAAAGAATAATGTCTCCAGTGGTAGCAAATAACAATATTTTAACTAGAAAGCTGCTATATTTGACATTGCCTATCTACACAGACACATTTGTCTGAAATAACTCTGCAGGCAATCTGGGAAATGCCACCACACGAAAGGTTAATTAAGCAGTAAGACATGACAAATCATGCCATAGTGCAAATCTGTACATACCTAAGGAAGACAATGAGGCAGAAGGTAAAGCAAAATGCCACTGGTGCATCAGAGCTATTTATTTATTAGAATGAATGCATACTGAATTTTAAAAAATACAACCGAAACCAAAAAAAAGCTTTCAAATATTTCAAATATCCATTTTCAGTTTCTAAATACAAAGGTAGAAGGTTGGAGACCTTTTGAGGACTAAACATCTCAAAGGGGTTACAGTACCATTCTGTAGTGATACACCCAGGACTATAGAAACAACAGGATCTTGGACAAAAGGACAATATATCACAGTGCAGAAATGCTAGTGGAAAATCTGCTTCAAGTTAATGACAAGTTTCACTGACTTTCCTTTCTCTTAAAACACAGGAAGTTATCCTCTGCCCTTGTGGGTAGAACTGACTGTAGAGGTATTCACAGTAGTGACACTGATCCAAGTCCTGGATCAGTGATGAGATGACACAGACATGTCACCAGACCTAAGTACAGGGAAGAAAAACCCCAAAACCCAGTGTGGTGCCTTATGTCAGACTGTAAATGAAGTTTTCCAACGCTTAACCAATTGTGACATAATGATCTGATTCTTTTTCTCAATAGACTTTGATTGCAACACTGGATATAATGCACATCATGCTTTCCTCAGCTCTAAACAACCTCATGTGATGTTTTAATTTTAATTATGTACTCAATTAAAATCATAAACCTGAGGCTTTGTGCTAAGAAAATAGAATATGTCAGTCAGAAAGAGCAGCCTAAATCACAAATCATGTGATGAGCTACTGCAGCAAAACTTTGCCAGATGAAGTTATTCTTAATGATTCTGAATTATTTTAATTTTTTTATAACTAATTTAAAACTCATTCTCAGTGGTAATTGTATTTTATATGATTATATCCCAGCAAATTAGTATATATTAAATCTCTCTCAATTCCAAAACAGCTGAGCTGTTGTTTGATCACTAGTGTATGAACATGCAGAAAGGAATTTATTGGGTATTTTTATGTGGGAAGTGGGAAAAAAAGAGGGAACTGAAGCAATGGGCAAGTGGTGAAGACAAAAGGAGAGACTTCTGGCAACAGCTTTTTGAGGGGTCCTGACCAAATCACATAAACCCTTATTTTCCCACCTGTGCACCATAGGTACAAACCTTTCTTTCATACCATTTTATTTTCTATGTATTTGGAAAATATTTAATGAAGGAAATGGTGTTTCTAGCAGACATGCAGCTATCTTCTGATATCAAAAGGGCCCCCACTGGCATTGTCATGGTAGAAATGATCATCTACCTTCTGCCTTTCCTTATCTACTTCCTGTAAGCATCTCCTTCCATAGCCTATTGACCCCCACAAACTATTCTGGTTTTAAAATAATTTATATTTAAATGTTTACTGAATATTTGTGTTTCTGTATGTAAATACATTTGTTTTCAGCGGTTATGTCACGTTTTACTCTGTAGTCTTATCTGAAGAATACTTGAACCACTTTTGTTGAACAAGAGTCTTGTTTGTAGTTTCTGTGGTGCTACGAGAAAAAATAAATACAAAAGGTATAACTAGGGAGAAAATTTTGATTTTGCAACAGCAGCATAATGAAAATGTGATGATGTTACAAACCAGATATTTTCATAAGTCACTGGCATAGGTTGACAAGGGAAGCTGTGGCTGCCCCATCCCTGGAAGTGTCCAAGGCCAGGATGAGTCTTAGAGCAACCTGGGATAGTGGAAGCTGTCCCTGCCCATGGCAGGGCATGGAACTGGATGATATTTAAGGTCTCTTCTAACCCAAATCAGTCTGTGATCCTATAATTCTATGATAAGTGAGTTATAGGACTTTATGTAAATGTACCATGTATAGATTCCTATAATCACTTTTCTAAAAGTCTTTATTATAAACTTAATGTCTCCTTAGATGTTCACCATTTTGAAAGGCTTGGCAATTTTCTGCAACGCCTGACATCAGCGCTCAAAATATATGTATTTTCAAAGGCTCTTTAAACAAACACCTACTCTTGGACTGTCTCCTTGGAACTTTTGCTGGTTTGTTTCTGAGAATTTCATGAAATTCTCATGAGCTACCTTGCCCTTTGCCAACAAGAATATTTCTGCTGATTTCAGCATAACCCAAGTAGCTGCTGAAGACAGTCTTTTCCACCATCTGTCACTTGCAGGTGACAGATTTCAGGTTTTGGTGTGTCCCTGAAGAAAACTGTCTGCAAAGTCCTGCACTTTGCAACCATTTTCAGTCATGCAGATCATCCTTGATTTCCTCTAAGCTTCCACAAAATCTGCATCCATTCTGATACATAACTGTACTTATCAACCACTACTGTCATGTTTTGATAAAGACCTTGGAGCTCTTTATGAAGCGCAGAGAAAGAATCATCTTCCTTCTCAGTCAATCCTAAACACCATATTTGTATACAAAGAGCACTGATGAGTTTAGTAGCAGAGGGCATCCTCCCCAGGTCTGACTAGGACAAAGATGATTTGGTTTGCATACACTGCTTTTTACAGTGAACTGAATTGTTACATACAGCACAAAAACCACTTCCTCTGATCCAATTTCTTTTTAAAAGTAAACATTCATATTTAAATATCCTACCTGACATTCACTGACGTTGTTACACAGATTTCTACATCATTAAAATGGCTTCATTGTCAGGGACTGGGTTTTGCACATCTGAAAATCTGTGTGATTTTAAAAAAAAATAAAACAAAAAATTTTCAAAAAAACTGGTGTGAGAAATTATTTACTAATGCTTTAATACACTTTTGGGGAATGTCAGGCAGAAGATACCTGAAAATCCAGGAATCGTTTTTTGCAAAATAAACAGGGAAGAAAAAAATATTACTAAATCTGACACTGTGCAAATATATGCAATATTTGAGCTGTCTGTACTTATTTAAAAATTTATCAAGTCTCTATATTCTATGTAGTACATTTTCTGGTACCAAACTCTTTTTAGGAATACTGCTTTGTATTTTTATAAGCCCCTTGGACCAGGAGTAGGGAGCTCCAGCCTTACAGACAAGTAAACTTTATCACACAACCATCCTGTGTGACATGTAGGTGTCATTGCCATCTTGCCTTTCAGCCTAGAAATTGCTCTGAAATACACAAGTAAGAAATGGAAGGTTTGCACAGAAAGACCTGCTCTTTCTTTGTGTCAAATTTAAGGAAAACAGAACGATTCTTCTTCTACTTGCTTTGCCTCAGTGAGCAAAAAAAAGTCCTGCCAGTCTCCTCCTGTGTACCTTCTGTACTCTAATTATTGCAGCTCTAATAATTCTGGTCTGAATTTTTATTTCTTGGCTATGATATAAGAAGTTTCTAATCTGCTGCCTTGCAACACAAATTTGAAGTCAATTTTTATCACTTAGGCTAGAAAAGTGTCAATAACTCTAATCCAGATGATACATTTCTGTAAACAGAAAATAATTCAAAAATTACAAAAAAATATATTTGCCAATAACAGCAAATACTTGTTCAAGACTGCATTTTAAGCATTGCTTCCTGAATACTGTATGGTTTTCCCCTCACGGTCTAGGTCAAATTGAGGCTGCATGCTGAAGCCCTGCTTCTCGGGAGTGGCCAACCATCACTGCTCATGGGAAGTAGAGAATAAACCCTGCTATCTTTCGCTTCACTTCTGTATGTGCAAGCTTCCGCTTTGCTTTTTGCTTTAAATAAACTGCCTTATCCCAACCCACGAGTTGTTTTTCTGCCTTACTCTCTCCCCTGTCCAGCTGGGAAGGGGTGTGATAGAGGGCTGAGTGGGCACCTGGCATCCAGCCAAGGTCAACCCACCACAATGCTGTTTTATTTATTTCTTGTCAAATCTTAGCACTATTTTTTTTCCTTCTGTGTAATCTTAATGTATTTTCTATTTTCTTTTTCTATATACTTTTGTGTGCTGACTTATTTGAAGACTGGGAAGCTAATTTCACTTCTGATTCTGTTCTTAAAGTAATAATACCTGCATATATAGACATACATATAACTTTTTTAAATTTCTTTGTACTGCATGAATTGCAGGAAAGAAAGTAAACACCTTTTTGTGCCCAATTTTTCACTTTTATTTTTAGGTTTGACTTTACTGTGGAAGACAATTTCATGAACAAATGTGCTACAGATAAGAGGAACAGATTTATTTTTCTGGCAACTCACCTGATTCTGCTGCTGTGTCAGTAAAGATGCTCATGTAACACCCATTTAGTTCTAGGCCTCTGTGTGTTGAGGGGATAAATGAAGACCATGTTTGGTATGTCTCAGCCTTCATCTAAACATTTTACCAGCAATAAGTGGTGAAGTAGAGAGCACTGACTGACTTTCACTTTTCTGATGAAACTACCAGTGAGCAAGTGAACACTTTGCTTTGAAGAAATACAGACTGTCAGTGTTTGAAATGGACTTCAGCTGGTTAGTCAGGTTAGTGTGCAAGACCTGGATCTCTTGTAGTAGTACTGATGATAACATGTTAATATGTTAATATGGCTGCTGCCTGAGTCATGTGCAGAAACAGATTTTATTTTTTGCATACGGATTTTTAGGTACTTTTTTCAAGGTCTGCAAGGAAACCTGTCCCGCTTTTCAGGTTTACATCTAGAATTCTTTTTAAGGAGGAGGAGTAGGATGGTGGCATACTTTAAGAACCAAGCACATTTATTTCCTCTTCTCAAGGGCTATCTTTGAATTTCATATCTGACATTAAAGAGTAAGTCAGGTATATAATCATTCCTTGAAACTGAAATTTGAACTGTCCTTTCTCAGGGGAATGTGTTAAGTCTGTCTCACAGGCTCCTCCTTCTCCCTCTGGTCCCTCTTTGCCCTTTGCTATCAAATTAGAAACTTTATCAGGCTTTGTTTTTCTTTTATTATTCCATCCGCACTCTCAGACAGTTATAGCACAGACTCACAGCCTGGTACTTTGCAGTATCCTGAGAGCAAGAGATATGGTTTCAATAACCTAATGAGAGGAAGATAATTGTACCTGATCCATCTGTTTCCTAAGTCAAGATCTGAAACTTCTGCAAAGATGGCAGCAATATTTTCCTATTGCACTTCGGAAGGAAACTGAAAGATTGTTAGCTGCTATCTCCCTTTGCAGTGAACATACCACCTGATGGAGGGGGAAGAAATAAATTCTTCTTCCTCCCCACAGTTCACCATTTGCTCTATAAATAATGCAGACAGATCCAATTGAGGCCTTTCAAGTGAGACAGAAAAAGGAGCCTCCACATCGTGGATTTTGATAGTGAGTAGAAATACAGAAGGTACTAAGCTAACCAAAACTGAAAAGGCTGTCTGGGCAAGTACTGAAATGCCAATACACTGAAAAGCACAGGCATTTTGGGAAGGGGGGACAAGATTGCCTCTTCTATATCCAAGTATGGCCAGTCTTCGCGAACGAAGATTTGGGAAAGGTCTTTACCCTTCGAGCCTGCACAGTGGATTTTTTAGGTGAGACACAGTGTGCGCTGAACTGAGCCCACCCTTTAATCCTGAGGTTCATCTGCTGGGGCCAAGCAAACTTGGACAGTGGCAGCGAGGTCCTCAGGACGTAGGTTTGTTTAGAGTGACCTTCTCTTAGATGGATGGCCTTACAGGGCTGACGAGCTCCATCTGCCCGGAGGGGTTTCCCTGACCGGGAATTGAACCCGGGCCACGGCGGTGACAGCGCCACATCCTAACCACTAGACCACCAGGGGGCCTCCCTTCTATATCCATTGTCTCTCTTTTTCCACAGCTTATTCTATTCCTCGTTTTTCCTGCTAACAAACTTTACTACTGTTCAGTTTTATTTGTCACTTATTAATCCCTTACCTTTCATTTCTTCTGGTCAAAAATAAAAACCCAGCTGTGTTGTCAGTTGCAAAATAAGGAGTGTTTTACTATTAGAGTAATACTCATCAGCATAGAACTTGATGCACCAAAGTCAGATCTTGCTACAATAACCTGTATAAAGAAAATATATTGACAAGTCAACAGCCTAACAAGTGTGTATTTTCTTTTTTTGGTCCCACCACTGACCAACAATTATTTTGACTCATTTAAAAATTAGATTGCCTAGGAGCTATCAGGGTTTTTTTCATGTAAAAACTTATCTTTTTTTTTTGTGTATCAGCATTATTATTATTATCAGCATTATCAGTATTACTGCTGATACAAACTTCTTAATATTTCTACTACAAAGTCCTACTCTTGCTTCAGAAAGTTTGAGAAATATAGCTTTTTGTGAACAACCCATTGGTCTATCATGAGCCTTTTTTTATTACAGTATGATTTATTTTTCCAGTTACCAGGTTGCTTTGAAACACAAATTAGTTTACATACTGTTCCTTTTCAATTGTGCCAGTTATTTCCATGATGGTTAATATAAAAATCTACTTTCAGTAGCCTACAGCAAATCAAAGCCTTTGACACCATCTCCCACAGCATACTCCTGAAAAAGCTGGCGGCCCACAGCTTGGACAGGGGCACCCTGTGCTGGGTTAGGAACTGGCTGATGGCTGGGCCCAGAGAGTGGTGGGGAACGGTGCTGCATCCAGTTGGCCACCGGTCACTAGTGGTGTCCCCTAGGGATCAGTGTTGGGCCCAGTTCTGTTCAACATCTTTATCGATAATTTAGATGACGAGATTGAGTCCACCATCAGCAAGATGGGGGGGAATGTTGATCAGCTGGAAGGCAGGAGGGCTCTGCAGAGGGACCTGGACAGGCTGGAGAGTTGGGCTGATTCCACCAGGATGAGGTTCAACAAGGCCAAGTGCTGGGTCCTGCACTTTGGCCACAACAACCCCCTGCAGTGCTACAGGCTGGGGACAGAGTGGCTGGAGAGCAGCCAGGCAGAGAGGGACCTGGGAGTTTGGATTGACAGGAAGCTGAACATGAGCCAGCAGTGTGCCCAGGTGGCCAAGAAGGCCAATGGCATCCTGGCCTGGATCAGGAACAGTGTTGGCCAACAGGTCCAGGGAAGTGATTCTTCCTGGAGAGACCTCATCACTCTCTACAACTCCCTGAAAGGAGGTTGTTGCAACCATGCCCTCTTCTCCCAGTCAGCTATCAGTAAGACAAGAGGGCATGGTCTTAAGCTCTGCCAGGGGAGGTTTAGGTTAGATATTAGGAAGAAATTCTTTACAGAAAGAGTAATGAGGCATTGGAATGGGCTGCCCAGGGAAGTGGTGCATTCTCCATCCCTGGAGGTTTTTAAGATGAGACTGGATGTGGCACTTACTGCCGTGGTCTAGTAACCACAGTGGTAGTGGATTAAAGGTTGGACTTGATGATCTCTGAGGTCACTTCCAGCCCAGCTGATTCTATGATTCTATGATTCTATGGTAGTTAAGTCTACAGAACTCCAAGTTCCTCATAAATTGACCAAAATTAAACACATTAAGAACTGTGCTGGTTTTGGCTGGAGTAAAGTAGGAATTTTATCACTGAATTTAGTGTGTGGAATGTCAGGTGTTGCTGATTAGCCATACCAAATCCATAAAAGCAGAAACCTAAGTATATTAGAATAAACAGATTTGATTTGCAAAAATGCATTTGGTAATCAGGAGCAAACATAGAGGTACAGGGGAAAAATATTTAAAGGTCAGATTAACTGATACAAATCAGCACTTCCCTAAACCAGCTCTAGAATGTTCAAAAGCATTCCTAGTTATTTCACTCTTTAAACCATCATCAGGCTGGAAGATTAGATATTTCTGAAAAAATATCAGCAAAGCATTATCAGTTTCAGATTCAGAGTGAAAGAAAACAAGCAGAAAAATCAACATTGTGTAGAAATATCTCCAAATTAAAAGATTAGTAGGGCAAGAAGGTGCCACTTTAAAATACACATTTTGAATAAATGAATTCTAAGGAACATCATTACTCTACAAAGCCACATCAGCATTTAAATTAAAATACTAGGTCCTGAGAAAATAATAATAATAAAAGTAGGATCCAATGCAATTTCACATTCCTTTTGAAGTTGCTTGTTCCAGCAATTCTGACTCTGCAGGCAAAACATTCATATTCCCAGTGGATCTCAAAAGCTTGAAATGAATTTTACTTTAAATATGCAACTCCACTGCCATGTATTCAGGGAAAAGTCTGGATAATAGTCCTTTCCAATCAATTCCTTCTTCTCATGTATGAATGATGAAAGTAGCAGGGCTATGAAGGAGAGGCAAATGGCAGAAAAATACAGAATTAGAGACACAGAGGAAAAACAGCCAAAAAAAAATGGCCTTTTGAAAGACAGGTGTGCCAGCATCAGAGATAGGAAAATGATGAGGAGGAAAAACAAACCCATAACCTTTTAGCAAACTGGGATTCCTAGGGCCTCTCTAAAATGTGGCTTGAAAGTGTTGGAGAGTAAACTTAACCCAGTCTGTGCTGAAGAAAAATAAAAAAATATTCTGACAAATATTATAACAATGGCAATCTATGTAATCCCAGAGTAGGGGGGGAAGAATGCTGCTGCACTAGGAAAACTCCATAAAGTTCAAAAAGGTCTAGAGCTGCCATCAAACTCTGCAGGCAGGAGGCACATCTATTTACATAAAAGTCAGACAATACATTACACTGTGCATGCTTAGAAGCAGATAGATGAAATGGAGTCACAACTCCAAATGAATATTAATCCATTACTATGGCTAATTTTAACAGCTTGAAAGTCAACAAACACATTTGTCTTAGGTCCGAAAGGAATAGATATGCTTTTGAAGTGAAGTGATGAAATTATTGCTGGAAATAAAAAGCTAACTATTGTACCAAATGTTAGGAAAATGAAATGGTGTCTTGTCAAGTATCTAAAGAGAAATGAATGCAGATAAATTATAATTAAATGTGACCATTACAACAATTTTTTTATGCTTCAAAGCTATGCATTACACTTCATTTATCTCTACTCCTTCACTGTTCTTAATGGCCAAAACTGGCTTTTGCTAGTTATGAATTTCTAATGCTATGAAGATGGGTTTTTTTCCACTTTGTGTCAAAGAACAGGTCACAAAAATGCTGTCCCTCACCTAAAGGTATTAGTGCCTGAATGGCTGATGGAGCTCAACAAGAAACAGTGAGCAGGGACTGATTTTCCTCTTCCGTTCCTACTGAAGTCAACAGAAGCTGAAATTGGCTCTTAAACCAGTTTTATAATGGCATGGTTGGACTTAGTATTTTTCTTTTGCTCTTTGGCCAGTAAAGGAGAGATTGATCAAACTAATTGTGTTTTCAATTTTTTTTAATTAATTTTATTTCTTTTTTTTGTCCGAAGAAGGTTTTCAAACAGAATTTGAATGTACATGAGAGTAATGGATAAACAATGGAGAAAAACATTACATACTTGAAAATGACAATACAACGAAATGCACAAAATTATGAAAGAAAAGCTATGGCTGGCACTTCAGAGGAACATTCAAGAGAGAAGTTGGCAGAGAAGGACTGAGGTCTGAAGGCAGGTTCTGATCACCATTTACAACTGACAGGGGACGTAACAGACTGAAGACTTTACAGTGGAGCACTGTTTTATTGTGGCATGAGATGGCGTTAAATGTTGTAGCCTTAAACAACTTAAATACCTTTAGAATATTAATACATTCAAGAATTCATTATAACATGAAAAATATCTAAAGACTTCTTAGATATCAGACATTTCCACACAATAATATGATTTCTACAAGCCACAAAAGCATTCTGGAGTGTCTGTGTATAAAGTCTTTGTGACCAGTGTGATTATTCATAGTACCTTTGGATCAAGTTTTGCACACATCTTAAAAGTCATCTACATCCATGAGGTGGATATTTATTTAGAATTTTTTTGAAGAAGCCCTTAAGGTAAGGTTTGCAATACTTTGGTATCTATATCATTTGGTTAACACCCTTTAAGTTAATTGAACACACTTCACCAGAAGCAAATCTATCATCACTTGGTTCACAACACGTGGTATTTTTAATGAACTTTCAAGTCCCTTTCTGATGCGGAGGAGGCCATCCTGCAAAGACTCATCTAACCCCTTAAGTCTGCGCCCACCCACATAGGCGGACCATGAGTTTTATGAGACTATTCATATGTTAAGAAGGGGAGCAAGATACAAATCATCCTTCTATTCACTTCTTGGCCTTACTAGTTCCTTCTTTCTCCACTTCCTGAACTGAGCTTTTCCAAGGACACTGCTAACATGCACCTTAGCTCCTTTACCTTTAAGCTCCCCATAGAGTGGCAATCTTTTCATAAGACACTCTGGTCTTTCTTCTCTGACCCTCCATACTTCATATTCCTGTTAAACCTTCACTGTGCTCACACCCTGACTCCCAACTCCTGGAAATGAACTGCTAGACTTTGAAGAAAATGTGTTTTCATTATTTCTCTGTAACTTTCATCTTTCCAGTAATGCAACATAAAAATGACAAATAATTTTTCAAAACTAATTTTTCAAACCTTTCAGAACATAGCCATCAAAGTGAGCTAACACTATTTCTCAACTTTACTTGAACTTTAATTTCTCCTGCTTTTTGCAGGGAGTTACATCAGCTTTGTTCGTTTTTAAGGGCTGCTCAGGGTCAGCAGCAGCTCAGAAACAGATTTCACCTGAAAATATTGAGGTACATTCTCTCTAGTGATATTTCTCTTTTGAGAACAGCCTTTTAGTGTTGTGAATTAAGAGCTTAGTGAAAAACATAGGTTTTGATTAAATAAAAGTGCAGGCTTTATAACAAGTCAAGCAGCTGACCAACTAGTCATGGATTTTTGTTTTCTTTGTTGTGCTAAAGTATAATTATAACAACAATCATTATGTTTTGTTATTCCTTTTGAGGGAATGCCCTGGATGCCCAGCTGCCAGGTGAGTCCCATTGAGCAGGTGCAGCACAGATGTGGATGCGACATGCCTGAAAATATATTCCCCAGGGCTTCAGTTGCCAAGATTACCCACCCAGAAAATAAATCTTACATTTGCACAATCTGAGGAAATGCAGACACTTACAAAATAGGTATGACACTGAACTGTTTTTTGGGAATTTTGTGTTACAGAAGAATGAGGAGTTACCCAAACAATGTGCTGAAACTCAAGACAGAGAATCATAGGATCATGGAACTGTTGAATCACAGAATCAGAGAATCACAGAGTCATAGAGTATATGGAATCAGTGGATCTCAGAATCATGGAATGATTGAATGATAGAATCACAGAATCTTGCAATCATAGAATAATAGACTCAAGGAATCAGAGAGTCATAGAATCATGGAATCATAAAAACAAGCAATCAAATACAATACCAAAACAGGGTATCAAAGAATCATGGAAACATAGAGAATCATGGAATCATGGAAACATTTGCATTATAGAATCAGGGAATCACAGAGTCATTGAATCATGGAATCAAAGAATAATTGCAGCACAGAATCATAGAATCATATATCCACAAAGTCATTGAATATTCAAATCACAGAAACAGGGACTCATAAAGTCATAAAAACATAGGGTCATTGCCTTATAGACATATGGAATTCTGGAATCATTGCGTCATAGAATCATAGAATTGTAGAATCACAGTGTTATAGAATCACAGAAAAATGGAATCATAGAATGAGGGAATCACAGAGTCATAGAATCATGGATTTATCACAACATGTAGATATGGATGTGTAGAATCGTGGAATCATTGCATCCCAGGCTCATGGTATCATAGAATCCCAGAAGCACAGTTATTGAACCATTAAATGAATCAGATTCAGGGACTCATAGAATCAAGGAATCAAAGAATCAAGAAGTCATAGAATCAAGAAATCAAAGAATCACAGAATCATATAACCAGAGGGTCACAGAACCCCAAAACACTTTGTTTTATATATGCAACTTCTTTTCTCACAAAGGTGTTTGCTGTTTCTAAGAGTTCACCCAAAGTTTACAAAAATCTAAAATCCCCACACTTTTATGGAATTCTCTCTGATGGCTTTTGAGAGAAATAGAGATGTTTGTTCCAGTACTCTTGCATGTGTTCTTTCAGAAGAACCAGAATATCATTATTTCACATTGGATTTTCAAACACTGCACAAGAGTAAAATATGTCTTTTTTTTTTTTTTCATTTTTCATTTATTAACAGTTTTTAATGTCATCACAAGTCAAACAGCTGGATTCTTTCTTTCTTTTTTTTTTTTTTTTTTTTGCAGGCTGGAATTTTGGAATTCCCTGGAACAACATTAATAAAAGAAAGGACTTGAGAATGGAACTAGAAGATACAGTAAGGAGAATGACACCACACTGCCAGCACTCCAGTGCAAGGTGGTGACAGAGCAGCATAAGGAAGATACAGGAGAAAAAAAAAGTAAAAGAGAGGAAAATATAGAAAGCCAGTATCTCAGATATCTTCTTACTGTCATTTAACATAGACTTCTCTTCACTAATCCCAGTTCACTAACTTCTACTGACTCCAGGGGGCTTGCTCTTTTTCGGTTGTGTCTTTTTTTTTATTCGTCATTAAGTCATCAGCAGCTTTGTTCTTATAAATTGCTAAATTAAGGAGCAACACATCAAGAAGTTATCTACTCATATGCACTTATATCATAAACAAAGAAACACTTTCAACATGGCAAACCCCAAGTCTTACTCTTCCCTGTTCCATTTAGATGGGGAAATTAGAGGTGGGATTCAATTAATCAGATTCAGCTTTGATCTCTCCCCATAAAAGTCTGAACCTAAAGCTTTATTTCAGATCTTGCATTTACAGTCAACACTGTACTTACATCTGTCTCA
This sequence comes from Pseudopipra pipra, assembly GCF_036250125.1. Classification (NCBI taxonomy): domain Eukaryota; kingdom Metazoa; phylum Chordata; class Aves; order Passeriformes; family Pipridae; genus Pseudopipra; species Pseudopipra pipra. The sequence goes on from NC_087581.1 coordinate 40,678,303, forward strand.
GCTCCTGACCAGTCCTTTTAAGCTGCATCTCGTTTTCAACAGCCTCAACAGGAAAAACTGCCCATCAAAATTCCCTAGCTCCTCAGGAACCACTGGGTATTGGTGCTGCCTGTGGCTCAGACGATTCTACTCCTTAATAGTACGTCTCTGAATGTTGAATTAGCTTCAAATCCCTAGTTTAGACATAAGACTATGCCTTACTTTTGTGCCCTTTAAACCATAATTTGGAGTTCCAAGTGGCATTAAATTACTTTCCTTCCTGTAAATTTTGGTGTGAGTAGTATTTCTTGCTTTCATTCTTTTATCCAGCAATTGTATACAATAAAACAAACAAAACCACTGCCTACTAATTGTCATTTTTACCAGTGGAAAAAAACAATGTGCTCAGAATTTATCATAACTTTCATAAAACTCTGTAATTTTATTGTATTCAGCCATAAAAAACAATTGACTCTACTACAACAATTAAAATCACAAAAATAGCTTCATGATTCGATATTTTCAATGTATAAACACAGAAATACCTTTCAAACAATACTTCAGTAAGTCCTGGGGATACAATACAGTCTGATTTAACACAAAAATGCATAGGAGGCAAAAATCTGATAAATAAAGAAAACACAGATGCTGGAAACTGTATACTATCTCATATTTCTTAAAAAAAATTTGTTGGATGAGAATGGGCAACGTTACTGTATTTTGTCACAATGTTGTTTAATTTTTATTTTTATGAAGTTCAGGTGCTTGTTTTCCTCCACTTTTACACTATCACAAAAGTTATGTAGCTTTAAGGGAAATCCAGTAGTCTAGAAAAACAATGGTGCCATTAACCTCAACCATTCATCTACTTAAGCTTAAAGAAGACAGAAGTTCTCTATCAACCTGCACCTCAGGAAGTCTTCCATCATCCCCATATCACCATTGACGAATCAGAGCTCAAATCAGTCCAGCAGTTTAATTACCTAGGTAGCCTCATCTCCTCGGATGGTAAGATTGACGGAGAGAGAGACAACAGGTTAGCAAAGGCATAGAGAGCTTTCAGAAAGCTTCATAAAAGAGTTTGGTGAAACAAACACCTGAAGAAAAGTACAAAGATCAGTGTTTACAGACCCATTGTACTGTCTACTCTTTTATATGGATCTGAATCATGGGTCATCTACCGCCACCACCTGTGACTCCCAGAACACTTCCATCAACGCTGCCTCCGTACAATCCTAAACATCCACTGGTCAGATTATGTGACCAATACATCTGTTCTAGAACAAGCAGCAGTCACAAGCATTGAGGCCATGTTACTGAGAACACAGCTGCATTGGGCAGGGCACAACTCCAGGATGAAGGACCACCGCCTCCCTAAGATCCTGCTTTATGGTGAACTTGCCACCGGCTGCCACAAGAGAGGAGCCCCAAAGAGAAGATACAAGGACTCCCTGAAACAACATCTCAGCCTTGGCCATATTGATCAACATAACTGGTCTACTCTGGCCTCCAATCAGAAGGTCTGGAGACACACTATCTATAACGCTGCTGACGCTTTTGAGAAAGCACGCAGGATCACCCTTGAGGAGAAAAGGCAACACAGAAAGAATTGTGCCTTGCAGAATATTCCACCTAAGGGGTCTTTCTGCTGTGCCTTTTGCAACCGGACGTGCCTGTCTCGAATTGGCCTTTTTAGCCACCAGCGTGCTTGTGACAAACATGGGTAGAGCCCTCCCCAAATCTTCGTTCGCGAAGCCTAGCTATGATCATCTACTTATGGTGAGAATAAAATTTAGTAATACCAGGTGAGTAAGAACTCTAATTTACTCTCAAGATGAACACTATGAACTAGGATATCTTGTCAGAAATGTAGTTTTATATTGCAGCCATATCTATTGAGTTCATGAGGTAAGAAACAATGTTTCACAATAAAGCTGCCAGGGGATATGCAACTTTAGAAAAATAACATACTATTATAATAACTAACTAAAACCATATTAATCTTGAGAAAAATAAACATTTAATTGAAGTTTCATTCACAGACACCCCAATTGCTTCTCTCTTTCCTACCTTCCCAATTTTATTCTGTACATGATGCAAATCAAATGGGAATATTCTTCCTGTGAAGTCTATTGCAATAATGTCAGCGTTATTGCAAACCATGACCAGCTGTTACTGTGAAATGTAATTTCAGTCACTCTACTGTCTTTTTCACTACAAAAAATAATATATTTATATACATATATTAGACCTTCAAGACTCTGATTCTTCAAAAGTCTTGTTTCAGTTCAAGGAATAGTAATCCTTAATAACTATTCTAAATCACATCTACTAGTTTAGGTAGTTTTTGTTTAATATTTACTGGCCTGTTTGTGCCTTCGCATTATCCATGTACTTAAATAAATGGATAGTCCAGTTATCTCAGAGTCTCTGGGTTTCTTCCACCCCTTTATAACTCCTACTACAAGAATTCATAAAAAAGATGAGTCCTCAATTAGAGAAGCTGAGGCTCTAAAAAACTACCAACTATTCCCCATTTCCAATACCATATTCCTTTATTTCCAAGGGGAAACTGGGGAAAATTATCATGGGTAGTTCCCATGAATTTCCATGGGGATTTTGGGGAAATTAGACTGGGTAGTGATCAGCAACCTGGTCCTTCAGCATTTATGCAGAATATGTTATGGTATCTGATAATTTTGTGCTTGGAAATAGATGAGTGAATTGGACGGTGGTTTAACAGAGGTTCTTATAAAGAGCATCCTGATGTAAGCTGTCAGTCACAGATAAAATGGAAACCTCAAAGGAACTTTTGTGGTCTGTCCAGCAAATTCAGAGCACTGTGAAATTCTGCCAGTAAAGGTAGAATTTTGAGTGTGTGTGTGATAAACAGCCATTTCTGTACAATATTAAATTAAATCTAATGCAAGGTAATTTATCTGTTTGTGGCATGTTCTCTTTAGTACATAATGGAGCAGAGTTTTTGAAATAATAGAGAAAATAAAATATCCTGCAAAGAAAGCATATCTTAATCAGATTTTTTTTTCATATTTTTGCCTAAGTACACTTTGGTTTATCTTCTCTCAAAAATCAAACCAAATTTAAATAACAATAGAATACTGAATTTGAATCACAAAAATACTCCCATTAAACTTCTTGAAGTTGTACATCAAAGATATAATTAAGTATCAGTTATTTAATTAAATTATATTTTATTTTTCAATTTCTTGATGGAATGGAAGATGGACACTGTCTTGTTCCAATATCTGACATATTTGCTAACATTCACAGCAGATATAAAACCTGGCAGAGGACTTATAGCAGGAATTTATAGTGATAGATCAAAGTATTCATAGTTCACGTCAAATATAACAACAGGCACTTTTCAAATAGGCAAGAACTGACAGTGAAGGGGTAAGACATGAAGTAATAGATACATATTTGTAGACTACAAAAATATATTCAGTATCTTAAACAAGATCTCTAGTGGAATATTTACACATGGGAAACTTTACTATAATCAGAAAGTGAGAAATCTGGTGAATTCACATGTGTGAGAAGTGTAAAAAGGAGGCAAAACCTGAAAATTTACAAGAAGCATTTTCAGGATGAGTGGACGGGAGAGAGAAAATTGTACCTGTGTGATTGAATGACATAAATAAACAGATGACAGATTAGGACAACAGCATTTTAGATCAGAGCAGTTTTAGGAATTTTGGATTTGCTGAAATTTTATCATTAGCAGGCAGTATTTCTGGATTCAGGACAGTAACTGCTATGAAGCTGAGGACAAACCTCAGGTGATAATCATCAAATACAGAGAGGTTGGCAACGCACCTCTCAGAGCCCAGGCCCAAAATTCAGAGAAAAAAATTGTCACTTATCACCTGAGCCTGATGCAAATTAAACAAACAAAAGAGACAAACAGTAGAGCACTATCCACCTAAAAATGTAAGGAAGGGAACAGAAGAAATAGAGCTGACAAATAAATTAAAGGCTGAACTAAAGAGTATCAAAAAAAAATAAGCAGCCTAAGATTGCAATTAATTATTGTAAAAAACAGATCCTTATTATGCAACATACTTTAGAAGTTCTTGTGCTTGTAGGTCATGAAATATTTACACAAAAACCAGCAACAGAGTCATGAACATATTGCCTTCTGCAAGGAGTGAGAACAAAGATAATCAAAACAAAAAGAAAGAATTCAGAAAACAAACCACAACAAAACAATATTTTTGGGAGATAAGAGTTTAAAACAGATGCTAGTCTTCAAAACTAGGATATTAGCTGCTGCTGTAGCATCTCTTTAAGTCATTCTGAATTAGTACAGTTATTTAATTTTACAGTCTGTACTTGTAAAAGTATGTGCCCATGTACATGATGACACTTCTCTAACACTTGTAATTTCATCTAAGGATTTCAAAGATATTATTTTAATTTTGGGGGGGCAGGAGGGTCAAGAATGGAAATAAACTCAAAACTCAGAATCAAATTATCCTTTGGTTACATAGGTTACAAAGGAAAAAAAGGTCCAGTTTCATGTATTGATGCTATTCCATTTTCTTTCTATTAGAAAACTGAGAAAGGGATGATTCAGAGTAAAGAGGTTCCTCTTTTCCTACTGGAGAGCTGTAAGTAGTCATTGCTCTGACTTGGCAACCAACTTCATCCATTAGCAGATACCAAAGGAGGGCAAGAATCTCAGGCACAATTAGAATCAGGAAAACATCCAGTTCTTCAGATTCTTGTAATGATTTTCTTAATAGTATGGTAGATCTGAAGGACATTAATATTGTCTACTAACTACACTACAAAATTCTAAAGCATTCTTTCTGAAAAAATTTCTTCTCAAAGTCTCTTATCATGAATATTATGGGATTCTTAAAAACAGAGAGGAAAAAGATTTTTATTTACCTAGGCATAGGAAGTAAAACACATACATACCACTGATTCAAATAAAAAAGGACAAAAAAGCAGTAGTTGACACCAGAAAAGGGCTTATGTCCAAAGATTTATTCCTATTTAAATTAAAATGTAAGCAGTTTCACAATAAGGGTTTCCTTACATACATACAAGCTTCACCTTACAAAATTTAGGTCTTTTTTCTTTCTCTTCAGTTTATATCAAGATCTTTAACTTGACATTTCAAGATTATTAGAAAACTAATCAAAATAATCTACTCATTTCTCCAGTAAAGGCTAGGAAATAAAATCTGCTTTGCCTACTACATTGTAATAGCTGACCTTTAACATTTCCAATTTATCTTGGATTACACCACAAAGAGCTTTCCCTTGCTTTTCAGTGTTCTTTAACGAAAGTGATTACCTTACATGTGGGAAAATCACAGCAGTTTAAAAAGATAGAATCAAAATGAAAAGCAAGTTCACTAAATAAACAGCCAGGATCTCAATGACAGATTGGAAACAAAGTTATTTAAAAAAAAAAAAAAAAAAAAAAAAAAAGACCTGGAAAAGTCTAAAATAAGCAAATGGGCATTTTAAATGCACAATAAAATAATCTCTTTTCCAAACTGCTGTTCAGGGTGTCTCCAAGGGGTCACCTTCCAAAACAGCAAAGCTGAGCTTTACTCAACAAAAGCTGAGAGGCCGTTGGGTGTCACCTCACTTTGTAGGTGATAGATTTCAGAGTTTGGCTGCCAGTTTAACTGAGGGGGCTGGAAACTAACACACACTCAGGAAATTTTCAGATTTACCTCCATTTTCTCCCAAGACTGATCTTGCTCTTCCCCCCACTTTCAGTGCTCATTATTTTCCCCCAAAGGGAGTGGAGATATAAGCATATACCAGATACAACCAAAAAGACACAAAAAAACCTTTTTCCACCCTTTTCATTTTAACCGAGGTAAAAAGTAAAAGACAGAAATGCAGCAAATGGGACAGGAACTTGAAAACCATTGTCCCATTTTTGCTTGTTTGCTTGTTTATGAATGTAAAAATTGTCAGCAGATAGAGTTGGTGCTACTGTTCACACTGCAAATCTGCCAAAATCTATGTTTCAGGGCAGACAGTGGTGTCTAGTCATAGGGATTTTATTTTAGATTATGTAGCATTATCTTCACCTTCTGCTCCTCAGTGTCATGGTTTGCCTGAGGCTTTCCCTCTGTTCTTTCCTCTGCAAGGTGCCTAGATATTCCAGAGCAACTAAAAAGCTTAGGCACTTGGGTCTCTCCATTGAATTCTTTCTTAAAAAAAAAAGGAAAAAAAAAGAAATCATAGTTCACACAGCTGCAGGGAAAAAAATTAAAAATCCCTTCTACAAGTGGTGAAGAGTCAAATAAGGTTTTCCTCTCAAATGAAGCTGCAACCTTTCTGGAACAGGCAGTTTTTAGGCAAAGACACTGGTGATAAGAAGCAAAGAGCTGCTCTCTGTATGCCTGAGAAAACTGGTTGATTTAAATGCAAAGATAACAAACATTTGTCTTGGTAAGTGGTATGGCATGGACTTAAGCACTGTTGGATAACTACCTTTGAGAATTAAGAGCATGTAGAGATGTTCCTTTATATTTTTTTCCTTTTAATTATATGCTGTATGTCATTAAATCTTCTTATCATGTTCCTACACATTCAATTCTTCGTGTAACTTGAATGTAATTGCCTGTTTTACCAAACCAGATTGGAAGTTAGCCTTTCTTTAGCAAATTTTTATTGCAGGAGCAGAGGAATCAGACAATATGGTTTGGGGGTATAATTTGCATGCATTATATCAGAAGCCACATTCAGTTTCCTGGAGAAAAAACCCACCAGAAATTGAACCCAGCCATTGCTACTGCTCTGTGTCACTGTTGTATTTCTTCCCTGTATTCTGCCATGAGCACACATAAGGCAAAAAAATCATCATATGCTGTACGCATAAACTTAAAATGTTGTTCTTGTTTAAGCAGTTTAACTGTTGACACCTTTCTGAACAAATTGAGCTGCACAATGAACACAGTAAGAGCTACAAAATCTAACAGGCAACTTAAAAATATGAAGAAAGAAAACTAAGATTACAGTGCAGTCACATTAGGTTTAATAAGTAAGACTATGGTGCAACAGGCAGAAGGAAAACACAGGTGCACTGCCTGGAGAAAGGAGAAAAAGAATTGAGGACACTGAAAAAAGCAAAGTCTATTCAGTTGCTGTCACTACAATAAAGAGTAATCGTTAAAATATTTTTTTTTTTGTTTGGTTATGTTTTTTAAAATCCGAATAAGGAAAACAAAATCAAGGCATATGTGGTTAGACAAAATGCATTCAAGTCAGAGGATCTGGTGGTATTTATTTTGATACAATTTCTGAATTATTTATGGTTATATGAGAAGTAATGGGAAATTAATGAGAGCCTGGAGGATTGAAAAAGGACATAAACACTATTTGTCTTCAAAAAGTGGTTAAAAAGAGGATAAACTGTTCTAAGTTTAATACCTAAGGAGATATCTGAACAAATGACTAAGAAATCGATATGTAAATTATTTGGGGATTAGAAGCTGGATCTAGCATATGATACCCAACCAATTTCATCTCTTTCTTTGAAAAGGTCATTTAATCTATCATAAAAGGAGCACAACAATTGTAATGTAATTTGAACTTTTTTGGAAATCCCCACGAGATTTACAGAGAGTATGTTGCAAATAAAACCACACTGAATGCAAAGTTAACGTAGTTGAAAAATCTTACAAAAAAAAAAGCCTCTTGTAAATGTTAAACTTTTGAGAATTCTTCACAATTTAGGCAAATGCAAAGTGTTTAGGAGGTTATAAAAAAATGTCAATATAGTTCTTCTGTTAGTACATTTATGAACATATTATTTTATTCCTTCATATCCTCATTACTTAAAATTTGGTTTCCGTCTTAGCTGTTTTTTTACTTTATCTCTACGTACTTATAGCATGTATATATATGTACTTAGAGTATGTAAAGAGAAAATAAAAATCCTTTCACTGTTTGCCCCAGAAAAAGTGTTACATTTCAGCATTATCTCTTCCTGGTCTTCATTAAAGTAATCTTGATGCAGGATGACTATGCACTATGCATCTTAATTTTCAATTGTATTGTTTTGCAGTGGTGCATATTCCCAATAACTTTCATCTCATCACAAATAGCACATTTTCACCATTTTCATGTGAGATTTTTCCTACTAATTTCTTGGTTGTGTTGAATTCTGTTTATGCAAAACCTATAATCTGTGTTCTACTGCAGTCACAAGCACCTTCCTTGAAAATGAATGAATGCTTGCATTTCACGATCACTCTGGCACAAATTACCTTCAATCTTTCACATTCTCAATCAATTGTAATTGTCTCCTTCTAGATGTACTGGCTAAGATTTCTGAGGGTTTTTTTATTTTCCAGTGAGTTGTTGATAATCTGATAATTCCCAGGACACATTCACTATTACTAATCTTTTTCCTGGACATTTCCAGTAGTTGCTGAGGTAGCTCAGGTATCTTTCTCTTCCTAAGAACGAAACCCTACATCACCTTTTCTGTTTTCTGTTCCACTATCTTCTTCATTGAAAGGGCTCAAAAAACTTGAGTCTCATCTCTTTTAGACTAAATACAATTTATATCTAAATTAACAAATAATTCATTGCAACAGGAGAAGATCTAAAGAGCAAAACAGCTCATTTCAGGATTTAGTGGAATTACATGATCTTTATGTCCCCTCCAATCCAAATCATTCTGTGATTCTTTGTTTTTTGTTCTTTTTTCTACTATTTCTGGTATTTCTATATTAACTAAATTACATTTTCTAATAAATACATTTCCTTTTTTGTCAGTATATACTTTGAGGTTAAATCCTTCCGTGTCTAAGGAAACATTTCTTCTTAAAAAAAAGAGGATATGAAACAACAACAACTATGTCTTTTTTACTGGAAATATTTTTTTAACATACCAAAATAATATTTTACACCAAATTTTAATTCTTATATTCTTTATTTTTTTTAGCTCCACATTAAAAGCAGCAGATGGGAATTAGAAAACTGTATCATTTGGACCACCACTAATGTTCATGTCTGCATGATGAAGGACCTTGGACCTTTTCCTCAGAAAGGCAAACTTATGAACATAAAGCTTTAAGCTTCCATTCTAGTATTTACTTTGAATTTTAGCATCAGTAAGATCCCAGGGATGTTATGAATAAAAAAAGGGTTTTTTTCTCAATTATTTAACTCTGTTTTAGCACCATCAGAGTAGATTTGAGCAGAAATTTTCTTTTACAGGAGCTCAAAAGATGTAAAAATATTCATACATCATGGTAAGTAATTTTTCCTCTGACATGAGGACTATCTCCAACACAAAAAGTCAGATTTTTCCACATAACATATAACAAAGCAAGAATGCAGCAAAGGTATTGTCAATATTTAATCAGCAGTTAGTAGTTCAACTTCAGCAGAAGATGGAAAATGCAAAATAGACTTTGCTATATAAAACTTCTGCTTGTCCTATGCACACAAAACTATCTTTGAGGCCACCAGCCCCACATCTTTTTTTAATTAGTTTTGCAAAAATTTTATTTTCAACATAATCTTTCTCCTCCATTCATGAGCCTACGTCTGCCACTGAAGTTATTCTCCACAAAAAAACTCCAAACCAGCTCGCAACCAAAACACCTGATCTCTCCCCATTTACCCGTATCATGCTTTTAGTACAAATTAACAGGCCCAAATTTTTGTATTAACTGATTCAAGCTCATATGTTGTATTTATTTGCTTAGTTAATGGTGGAACCTTTCCCCTAAACAAAGATTGTGTTGGTTGCACTCCCATAATTTTCAGGGACTGATTAACAAATTATTTTCTTGCCTGACTGAGAACGTGGGTAGGCCCAATATCATTCCTGCTCATGGTGATGTTATAAGTAATCTAAAAGAAATTTGCTGTTCAAAATAAGATAAAGTTACTATATTGTGTTAATTGTCTTGTTAGAATCGTAAGTTGACCTGTTGCGAAATATATAACCACAAGTTCTGCAAATGGCGGAATGACACAACGCAACAATGACTTAGCATGTTGTATTTTTAGAGATGTTTGTCCTAAGCACACTAATAGGAGCCAATATGGAGGAGCAGACCACGAGAAACCCAGGTGATCAACTGTCATCCCGATGGAAATTTCCAAGACCACGGCTTCATAGGAAACAATGACTCTAAAACTATTGGTGGACACCCCTCAGCAAAGGCGATTGCCCGCGAAAAGAAGAACCAACCACAAGTTAGCCCGCGAAGAGGGAACCAAGCAGAAGGCAGCCCGCGAAGCCTCCGCCAATGGACTAATGACATGACTTGGGGGGGAGGTGACAGCGGAGGGTATAACAAGTACTGTTTCTGTTCCCCTTTTGCGGACTGTGACAGGAACTGAGGTTTCCTTCAGTCGCCCGGCTGGCCGTTTTTGCTTGTTGGCATTAATAAATATTTTCTACCTTGCAACCCAAATTATAGCCTCGTTTCATCGATCACAGTGAGAATTACACTTGGCAGTAGTAAAGTGCTGGAATAACACTATGAATTAAATACAGAAAAAAAAATGGATGACTGAATAACTTTTTTATATTGAGTTTAATTAATTTTAAGTATCCTCCAATACTGAAGAGGCAAAATAACTCTGATGCTAATAAAACTGAAGAAATAATTGTCTTCCTGTTTCTTTAAGTGAAATTTTCTCATTATTTTCTTAGTACTGACAAAAAAAGGTGAAATTTCCTGGCTCTTGTTCATATTGTAGGTTCTATTGTAAAATGTTTGTATTTTTATGTCAGTGTTGTATTTCACGCTAGAGATTCTGTATATTCATGTACTAATTTCTACTTACAAGGGCGTAAATCCATTGATGTAATTTATGACAATTTTTGAGGTTTTCTTTCCTTTGCTTCTGGGAAAGAGCAAATCTTTCTGGCTGAAGACAACCAAATGCCCATTATTCTGATAGAAGAATTTTAGTTTGTTCTTGAAAAGTAAAAGCACTACCACAGATCTGAAGAGGAGACCTATTTACATCTTAGTAGTCCCTGGCGTAGTTAATTATGTGTTGTTAGCTAAGAATTGCCTGTAAATTAATTCCTGTAATTTCACTGAATATTCTTTGTGCTGGTTGCAGAAAACAGATAGAAGAAAGGGCTTTCCTCTACCAAATATTCTTTTTTTAATGGTATTTATTAACCACAGCAATAAGTAGTTTTGAATGCCATTTTAAAAATCATAATTACTTATAACTACTCCAAATGTTTATGGATTGAAAAGAAATTGTACCCCTTTTGAAATCAATGGATATTTCAACCTAAAATGAATGATATAGTGAGATATATTGTTAGTGGATAATATTTTCATTAAGAAACTCTTTATAGTCAGCAAATATCATGCAGCAAATATTTCCAATACCTTTACTTGCAGTGTTCCTATGGGTAAGGATTGGAAGTGTCTTAAATAGCAGCAAAACAAATCTAAATACAGATCACCTTTCTCTTCGCTTTCATCCACTTATCACAAGTATCCAGCTCACAAACTTTTCCCATCTTTGTTATGTCAGCAGCCACAAACAGTCCAGTGACTGCAGGGCACTGTGAAAAAAAAAAGTAAAAACAGCCATATCACCAGAAATACAGAATCACTCCAAGTGCATTCCATAGGCAGGATAACAGGAATTTGAAAACCCTTTGTACTTGCCTCATGCATGTTTTCCCTAAATAGCACGTGAGCATGAAACCTGTTTGCAAAACCACAATGAAGTCTGATCTCAGAGGGCTTAATTAACTCTAGAAATTACGGTTTTTGAGAACATGAGAGGAAAAAATCTGGTTTATGTAGGTGCACGCAAGCCTACGAGAAAGCTGGAGGACAGTGGGGAATGATGGGAGGACAGTGGGAGGAAAGGTGGAAAGAGTATTCTGGAAAATAAACCTTAAGAAAGCAAACATTTGCGAGGCTCTGCTATCCGAAAGAAATACATTGCTTAACTACGGGAATAGATAGCAACAAAACTTCCTTCAGCTGGTTTTTCAGGTGATTATGTTGCACAGTTAAGGGAACCGATTTTCCTGGGGTTTTTTGGTGGCTGTTATCACAACAGTAGATTGCTGTTCCCCATTTATATTAATGAAGGGAAAAATTTCCAAAAAGACAGAGTGGTGGAAGAGGAGACAATTATGATACTGGAAATAAGTTTCCTTGCATGAATTGCATTTAGATATTTTGAGGCATACCTGGAAATAAAAACTGATGTTCAATTTCTCTCTTTTATATTGCCTTTATTTCGGTCCTACCAAGTTTGTAGCATCTCCTTTAAACTCACCTCCCTGATGCTAGCAGAGGCTCTTCTTACTAAGGAACATATTCTTTTGGACAATCTAAGGCATTAGGTTCCCAAACCACAGGGAGAAATTAAAAAAATAAACCAGTCTGGGGTGTAGAGCAAGGAGAAGAAAAAAGAGAAGGGGGCTCACACAAAGGAATTCTCTTCCCAGGAAAGACACTAATTCCCTGGCCATCATTTTGATGTTATAATGTTGACAGAAAAGGTTCAGAAATGCCACAAAACTTTCATGTTCTGGAAATGCGACTTCCTGAACTAAGTCTGGTTTGCTGCTGCTTTGCTTAAAACCAGTTTTCATTCTCTATAGGGATGTCAAGCCCTATGGAAGTTGTAATTTGAAAATCTCACCTTTGCTACTTTTAAGGTATCAAATTTACAAAACCACTCAATTTTCTTAAATCCTTTGTGTCAGTTAATTGAAGAGTTTAAACTGTGCTTTTTAAGACCAATGAAATATCCTTGGAAATCATGTGAATTTAAATATATCTTTAAGCTGCATCCATACTAAATTCCGTGGGGTCTACAAGGATACAACAGTGATAAAAATATGTTCAATTCTCCTCAAACAAATTATTTAAGCTTTTCTAATGGAAAATTTGAACCCTAGAGATAATTTGAAATTTTATTACAGCACGTAATATGGCAGTTTTCCAGCTACCTCTGGGAAATACTACTTCATAGGATATTTAAATTCTTAAGGAATGGCAGAGTGCTGTCATTTCTCTGTTATTAGTTCTATTAGCCCATGTTATTTACTCTTAATCTATTTCTTACTGAAGCCAAACTTGAGGATTTGAGCAAATTTCATTCTATTTACCATCAATGTGGTTTTAGAAGAGTTTGATTTTAGAGAATGAGCATTGTTAAGAGTCAATATAACAAGTGACATTATTTTTGGAGATAGTCTGTAAAAAGCCCTGTCTAAATTAGGACACGTTTGCACACTTACGGGAGTTTCTTTGTAAATAATAATTCAGACTGGACAATCCATTTACTAGAAGTAAACATATTTATGATTTTTAGAGTGCTAGATAATGTCAGCTATAAATTAAGTTTATATAGATTTGCACATCACATTTCCAAATAAAGTTTCAGTACTTGAAAGATATAAGGAAAATAGATTATTTACTGCAACTACTTCAGAGCTTTAAGTTAGTTCTAACACAATGGAATAAATTATAATGCCTCATGTTCAGATATTCACAAAATGATCATCTGAACATGATTTACTGAATCTTTCCCCTGTATTCTTACATGGTTGTGGAGAAACAAGAATCAAGGACTGAGTCTGAAGGGATAAAAATTACAATGATGGAGTAAAAAGTCTCTCATTTCTATGTGTCCTTGACATAAACATTTTTTTTCCGGGAACAGGCTGTTAAATTCCTTTCAAACAAATCTTAAAGGAGAGTTTATGAGGATCTTATTTTTTGAACCACACTGAAAAGTCAAGAAATAAAAATATAATTCTAAGAGTAAAAGTTTTTGTTAAAGTACTTGTAGCAACATTGAGTTGATCCTGGAACATCAAAGAAGGACACTTAGAAAAGTATTGTCAGGGACAAATTTTTATGTTCATTCTCCTCATTTTTTAAAGATCAAGATTTGGAGCACTGTTATTACAAATAAGCTTTTCCTATCAGGGCTTATTATATTAAATTATTTGCTTTTACACATAAATATGAAAAGAATTATAAAGATCAGAAGTTCCAAATTACAATTTTTTTATTTTTTAAATCTCATTTCCCTGAAATGTTGTTCAAATATCAGTAGTGCTTCCCTTATTTTATATTAAGGGTGGATAATAATGATATAATAATGAAATTTAATCTCTATGTCCAAGCTGAAAACCAAATCATATTCCTTTGAAGAATCTGATGCAAGACTAAGTGACCTAGAAATGGAAATTACGTATGCTTGAAGCATAAGAGATCTAACCAGAAATGTTTTGCAACAGCATATTTGTCTCTCAGGGCATCTGAATTAGTTCTTCTAAAAAAAATCAACAAACTTTTAATAAGAGAAATCAGAAGTTTGGGATTGCGATATTTGTGCTTCTAGGTAGAAGGGAGATATGTGGCTACTTATATGAATTGTGGGTGTATAAATGGAGCCATTCAGCTTGCAGCTATATTTTAGAAGCATAATGAAATTGTATTAAATTCAATATGCATTTTTTCCATGTGCACAAGAATACAGGTAAGGCAGCTGTGGAAAAGCCACAATGAATTTTTATCTCTCCAAAGATAAATTTAGCCCACTCAGACTTTGCCTGTTTATAGGAAATTCAGAACACTGATTTCTTCATAACAACACTCATAAAATCATTACAACACAAATTCTAGGAATCACCGAATACGTTTGGCATTTTTCCATTTATTTTGTTTGTTGACTAAAATACACCAATATTCACCAAAGTGCATCTAGATAATGTCTTGGTCAAATGGGGTCCTGAAAGGAGGAAAGATCTCTTGTACTTGGTGCAGAAATTTATGCCATGAAAACAAAAGGCTGGCATTTCATAGAAAATCTGTTTTTACTAAAAGTAACTTTCACATTGTCCTGAAAGAACTGAACAATTGGAAGGCTCCGAAGGATATCACCAAAGTCAATCCAAATTGTATAAGTTTTTCCTTCTTCAGATTCAAGCCATAGAGAAAAACCTTCTCAAGTCTATAAAATAAAAAGGTCTAATCCCTCTGAACCCAATTACAAACTCTGCAGATTCAGTATTTTTATTTTATATATTACGCATATTTCCAAAATAAAATGAAAAATATATGGAACCTATAGGAACACAGGGATTTGTTCATCTTATTCTTTAACATAATTCAAGTGATAAAGTGCATATTCTTGTGTCAATACTTAGCTGGTCACTTATTCTTCATTTTTTTCCCCCACGCAATATCTAAACACCTTATCAGAAAATATTTTCTGCTTCATGCTGTCATCCTCTGAGATATCAACCCTCTTTGGAAGCTTCCCAAGGCATACAAACTCTGCGTTACATGTTAAGATTTGTATTCACCAGACTTTCTCCTAGACCAGCCCACGAAACTCTTTTTTTGTATGTGAAATTAGTTGTCTTTGTCAACATTCTCACTGCTTTATGTGCAGTGAATTACGAGGCAGTTTACTACCCCTCACAATGTTTTGTAAAGTTTTCTTATAATGTTTCATACTCCAACCTGTCTTTACATTTCCAGTTAACTTAGTACCACCATAAAACTTTGTTTCTTCACTGTTCATTATGTTTGTAAGTAATTTATTAAAAGAATAAAAATCTTCCAGTGCAGAGCGCTTTAGAACTCAGATGGTCTCTCTCTCCTAGAAGGACTGGATATTTCCTCCTACACTTTGTTCCTTAAACTTTTAAATTTTTTAGCATTTACCCATGTATTCAAGGACCTTCTTTCTTACACTGAGGCTTCTTGGTTTTCCTACAGTCTTTGATTAGGGGCTCTGTGTAAAGTCTTTTTGGAGAACCAAACGGGCTATAACAACCACATAATTCCTGTGCCGTTTCAATTACCATCTCATTTCCTTTTGCTTTTAAGTTGATTGAATATCCTCTGCTGCTGTTTGGAATTTCGGTTTTATTTCTCAGTTCGGTTTCTACCAGTGAACCTCTTACCCATGTCTAAACTAATATGTGTTTACCTGCTCTTACATTCAAGGCTTTTTAGTGCTTATTTTCTCCTGAGATATTTATTATTTTCTGTAACCTACTCTTGATAACAGATTACTGTGCCCAAGAGGGATTGTTTGTTTTAAAATTTTCTTCACTTTCCTTGCTAATTTTTCCTTGAGAACTGCAGAAACATCAAGCTCCTTTAATACAAACTCTCCTTTTTCTGCAACTATTGAAACACTGAGCTTGTTGAGGCTCCTAAGACCATCACCGCTGATTCTCACAAATGCTGTCTCACTGACTTTGTGGTTCTCCATCTGTTTATTTGCAGCCATTTGCCAGTTCTTGCCAGTTTGAATAGGACGAAAATTTGTTGAGACAGAAGTTCTCTTTAGAACTTCCTAATATTGTGTCCTACAGACCACTTATATACTGTGAGTTTCCAGTCCATGACTAAGTCAACAAAAATAAGCAAATAAATCAACACATTGATAGTATTATAAATTATTAATGCCAACATCTCTCTTATATCTGGTTAGTGAGGCTCAGGTAGGGTTCCTGTTTGCAATATTCAGATGGCCAGAATCTCTTACTCTGTTTGGCTTATGCAAGAGCAAAGAAAATGTGTTGTATTCTGTACAGCCTGAAGTAATTCTGGAGCCACTGAAGGTGCCTTTGGTGTGGTGCTCAGCCAAAAAACCTTACAGTATGTCCTCAAATGCTCCTGCACTCATGTCATACCTACCTCAGACAACCTGCTAAGTAACCAGGGTTTATTGCAACAATAGTCTATTTTTAATAGACTATTATTAAATTAATTAATATAAATAAACTAATATTAAGTTAATTAGTAATTAAACAATCTCATTGTTTCTGCCACCTCAGAACTATAAGAGACCAGCAGGAAAGAAAGCTTACTGCTAGAAAAGCAGACTCATGATTACAGTTCAGAAAATCAACCACTGGTGGGGAAAAATAGCTCCTTCCTACACCAAGCATTTGAATAAGCTCTCTCAAATGTATTGGGTAAAGGGAGAAGGGCACTATTCAAGATTCTCATAGAGTTAATAAAGTAAGAGATTTGTATCATTGCTAACACCTCACAGCAGAACTTCTCAGGAGTTAGAGAGAGAGTGCAACAAGGGAAATATTGGGGATAACAAGAGCAGTAATTAGATTTATTTTCTTTTCCCCTTCATTTTCCATATTGATTCTTAGCCA
Source organism: Pseudopipra pipra (assembly GCF_036250125.1). Classification (NCBI taxonomy): domain Eukaryota; kingdom Metazoa; phylum Chordata; class Aves; order Passeriformes; family Pipridae; genus Pseudopipra; species Pseudopipra pipra. The sequence goes on from NC_087581.1 coordinate 40,695,439, forward strand.
AAACTCCCTCTTCTCTACCTTTTTTATCTATCTGAATGTAGCTGCTGGGTTTTCAATATAAACATACATCATGCCCTATCAGACAGCACTGCCTCCTCAGCAGACGGTGTCTGGTGGAGCCAGGTAGACATCAAAGCCCGCTAAAAATCTCCACGTGTGAGAGTGAGAACACCATGAGGGAGAATGTAAGGATAAAACCAAATTTTGCCACAAGTTAACCACTCCTCAATTAAAACTAGATTATTGCTGGAATCAAAGTGTTCTTCTTGCTTGCTTGAGCTGAAATTAAGAGAAAGGGATTGAACAGATGTGCAGCTGTGTCATGCAGATAATCAACCTACCTCAACCTACCTCATGGCGGGGGCGGGGGTGGGAATCAGGAAAAAAAGCCCCAAACACATCTTATAATACTCTATCAAATCCAGTAGATTATAATACAGAAAATGAGTTCTGAAGCTGAATTGCAGTTTTTTGTATTCACAAATATTGTCATCTACTGGAGCTGGGGGGTGGAGGGAGAAGGGAGATAGAAAAGAAATATGATTCATTCTTCAGGTTATTGAGGAAAGTTACTGTGCTTACATGCTAGTAAATAACACTGTGACTGCTGCTGCAATTTCATATTCTGACTAATATTGTGCAGCCTGGCTGCCATTAGACTGTCTTTGTAGCATTTCCTTCACCGGTAAATAAATGGCTGAGGGGTTGTTCTTGATAATAGGCATTTGACAGCACAATATCAAGCGTATAAGTTATTGCACTTCTGTGCTTCCTACTTATGTAATTTTTTTGAGACTTAGCTATCACGAGGTAATTTTTAAGATTCAGGGAGCTTTCTTCAGATATAAATAATCAAAGGGGAGATTTTGCTGACTGAAAGCTTAGAGCTTTTTATTTTTTTATAATTTTACTGAATGGTCAAAAAAAAGTATGAAATATTTGTAGTAGATGAGACCTAGGAGTAATGAAGTTCTACTCAAATTTAACCGAAGCCTTTGTTGCCTCAGTGTTTCTGTGCTTGTTCTTTAATTAGTTTGAGGAAGCTCCGTGTATGGTGTCACCCAATTTTAAACATTTTCTTCTTGCACATTCTTTCCTCAGATGTAAACAGGGCTCTGGCTGCACAGCATGTGCTGAACTTCAGTGTTTACTAGGACTTTTCCCTGTGGAGGAACGAATTTGCTGGATATATTTATTCAAAGATGTTATTGACCAAAAACAATCTTTTGAATAAATTGTAAATCAGAATTTTTACAGAATAGTTTCATTTTATTAGATAAATTATTTAAATGAAAAGAAAATTGTCACATTTAGACAGTGAAGACAAAAAAAAACAGGCCATGCAAAAATCATAAGAAAATAATCTTAGATTATTTTAAAGTTTCTTTAGCTTATTCACTTATTAATGTTGTTTTGCTAAGTAAGCTGGTAAAAGTATGAGGGCTTGTATTCAGAAACATCACACATAGGAGATTCCCCACAAAACAAAACTCTACATTTTATTTTCTCTACTTTGCCTATTTACTTGCTAAGTTGCTGTTTGCCACATTAGTTTGTGCATTAAAATTTAATTCTTATTAGCTACTGAAATCAGTTGGCAAAACCTTACACACCAAGCACTACCCCATTACTAAGTTTATATTATTGAAATTTAACAATAAGTGGTATTTTTAACCATGAACAATACAATATAACAAAACACTGTGTATTTATTTTTCCTCCTAACAAACAAAAAAGGACACTGACTTATTTTTTTGGGAGCGTAATACAGCAGGTATCAATGTATATACAATGTGAGCTGAATGTTCTAGGTAACCCTTTCATATAATTCCTTCTTTCCTTTATCATTGATTTCTCATTAGCATACATATCAGATTTCCTAAATGGCTTCTGTAGGTTCAAGAAAGAGCATCATTGCAGTGGAGGGTCTTAAGCACAGTATGAATTTAAATCAGCCCAATCAGACTTACAGGGACTCAAACAGCTCTCAGCAATACACTAAGAGAAGATGTTAAAAATCTGATCTTTTTTTTATTTCTCTGCACTTAATGCAGATTAGCAAAATAAGGCAGTGCTAATTTTATGTGCTGACTTTGATTTATGAACTACCAGACATGAACAAGGATTTGTTTCAGTCAGGATGTTCAACCATCCTTCCAGTGGAAGGTGGTTTTCTCCAGGCAGCTCTTCAAGTCTTTTGTCCTCGTGCTTGTCAACTGGAGAACCTGCAACCCAAAAACTTGCTTTGAAAGGCTGAGACCTGAATAAAAATAAAAAGAAAAATTAAAAGACTAAAAAAACAGGAAAAATTTAAAAAGAGATAGAACACTGGAACAAAAGAGATATAAATAGAAAATTCTATCCCTCTCAAAGATGAATTATTGTAAACATTTAAGTATTGCAAAATCTTCCCTTGAAACTGTATAAGGGTTCAAGTATTATTCAAAGGAGCAAATGTTTAAGAAAATCACTGTAGGAGGAAAGCAAGTTTCCCTGACTTCTAAAGAGTTCTGAAATAGTCCAGCTTTAAAGAAAATTGACATATGTGGGAAACCACTTAAGAGAAGTGGAACAAAGAGAATCTTCTACTGCTCAACACAGTTTGTGCAGAGTGGAAGTGTCCTTTCAATCCTTCTTTGTTTCTTTTTTTCTTTTAGGTTTTGAAACCATTGTACAAAGGAAGGAACAAAAAAGCAGGAGTTATCTAAGAGTTACTGATGGTCCGTGCAGAAATCGCGCTTAAGCTAATTAAACCCAATCACTGAGTTTGTAGTTGACTCTAGAATTCTTAATACTATGTTAAAATCTCCATATGCATTTATTTGCTTTGCAGGAAAGCAACCAAATGTTCTCTTACTTAAGCATGTTTCTTGGGGGGGGTGGGGGGAGCTGTACAGTTTAAGCATTTCAAACAAGGTTTAGGAAAAAAAACGTTCCGTTCCAAAAACCTTCATGACTACAAGAACGAGAACAAGCCATAATATTGGGGTATCAACAGATATCATGCCACATTCCATTTCTTTACTAGAATGGCTGATATGTTGTTGAATCCCTCAGACTCATTAGTTATACATGATCTCTCCATAGATGTTATTCAGTAGACTATCCAGAGTTTTAATATGTAGTGGGACAAGCTCAGCTGACTTGTTTCTTAAATCTTGGGTTCCTGGTGAAAACCTGGAATATTATACCTTGTGTCAGCTTTTCAAAAAAGGAAGTATAAAGACAAAATAGCATTTGGATGCTTAATTGGATACCAGTCCCTATAAACATGGAAGAAAAGGCTTACAAGAGCCTCAAAAAAGTAAAAATTGAAAAGGCAGTTTAAAAAATCTTACAATTTGTGTTTCCAGACACATTTTTCAGGAGCTGATGTTCATTTCCGTGCTGGACACTGAATACTCTAAGCAAGTTTCCTCTTTCAGATGTTCCCAGTTCAAAATTTAATGCCTCTGAAAGGCTCACTTTACCCAGATTTCCAATTTTCTGCATTCAGCATAGAGAAGAATGAGTCAGGTGCACAAAAATACACAAAAGCCAAGAATATGTGAGGTAATGATCTCTTCTGACCCCACATTTTGTGAATCCATTTTAAGATTCATTGTTACTTAAAACAGACAGGATGTCTTATTAAAAAAAAAAAAAAAAAAAAGAAAAAAAGGAAGTAAGCAAAAATAATATTCATTAGAAAGGAAATGCTGGATGAATACCTTACAATTTCTTCAATCTTTGCACAAATGAACACATTAATTCATGTCAATTGTTTTCTCACACACTCATTCATTTTGTATGAACATCCTAACAGATGCATTTCTTACTCTACTAGAGACAAAATGGCAAATACTTAATTTTAAACAAATTATATTCATGGGAATGAATTCCAAGTTCTGTAAAGATCACTGCCTCAATAGAAATTTGATCATATACAGTTATATCTGCCTACTGAGTTGATGAAAGCAGATGATCTCTGCTGTGAGAGGAATTCTCCAAAGGGCTGAGTGTTGATCTAGCTTTGAAATTACACATTGAAATTTACTTCAACAGCATGCACACCCTCATTGAATCTAATCAAAAACTGCCAACACAAATTCAGATTCTATAAACAAGTGCTGACAACAACTTAGAGGTATTGAACAGAACAGCAACAGTTTGTAACTATTTTAGAGTATAGAATTTAAAATAATCAGATGTGAGAAACCATAAATGCTTGTAGATAACAGGGGACCAGAAGAACCTTGGTTTACTATTTTAGAAATTATCTTCTCAATTTAGAAACAGTAAGCAAATAAAACAGGGCTTCTCTGAGCTTTCTCTAACTTACTCAGAACTGAGGGAATCTAAAAAAAAAAAAAAAAGAAAAGGGGAAAAAATCAATATATACTTTAATCTCCAGTTTGCCAAAATAAGCATAAGAAAAGAAAGCCTAATATCTCTGAATTAAGATTATTTTACACATTTTTCAGTCCTTTTGGGATAAGACACATGTGCCTTTCCGAGGAAATTACATTAATTTTATATTTATTTATACATACATGTAAAATATAAATGTAAAATATAAATGTAAAATAAAATATAAATGTAAGTATAAAGATAGGTAAAAATAAATATAAATATAAACATAAATATAAATGTGTATAATTCATTAACTAAGCTTCATCAATGGATTTGCAGCTAGAACAGCTGCCTTCTATGCAGTCTATAAAATGGAGTTATGAGTGGGAGTATTTCATTAGTAAAAAGCTATAATAGGTTATATTATTCAGCTTTTTCATCTTCTTTACAGATCAGGAGTGGCAAATCATTGAAAGCCCTTCATTCAACTAATTCAAAGCTATGAGAACTATGTGATAAACATCAGCCTGAGACTCAGGGAACACCAGATTACTAGGAAATCAATATGATGATTTTATTTTTAGTCATGAATTCAAAAAGACAGGTATATAACTATACTGTCAAAAAGGTGTGGAAATTAACTTCTAAGGAAAGAAGGAATTACACCATGTTTTCTCTTTTGCTCTTGTTAAAACTAGCATGGAAACTATGTTTCTTTTGTTAAGGGAATAAAGGAATTTAGTCTATACCTGATGCTCTTTCTATGCCTGTATAAATCATAACATTAGAAGAACAGATGTCTGTTTAAAGATGCTTTTCATAAATAAGTCTTTCAAACTGCCAGCTCCTCTCTAGAAATCAGGATAAAGCTCTAAAATGAGAAATTGATTCCCTTCTACATTTGAGCATCTCTAGCCTGTAAATATAAAAGAAAATGGAGAGCTAAATGAGTGAGATTATTAAATAACAATTTTCAAACACTCCATCATTTACAACACCTAAGCAAGTGCTGGTTTAGGGCTATTACATTACTGAAACAGATCATTCAAATTTGACAATCCTAATAAGTCCATTGAGGTCTGTAAGATAATGACAATATAATATCCCTTATTTAAGGACATCACCTAACTCCAGAATATTAAAAAACAAAATATAAATTGTTCAAATTCCACAGCGTCCACCAGCATCTATAATTAAAATGTCATGTACACCATGCTTGTACACACCCATTTTCCTTCTCTTCCCTTTACAGTTACAGGTACACCAAAACTCAAGTAAGGAGGACCCGCTCTAGGCTAAAAACTATAGAAAGACACAAAGAAAATATTTCCCTGTCAAGTCAAAATGGAAACATAGATTGAGAGTCCCCTGGATTTACAGAACCTGAGCTTCTTTTCCTCTAGTTTTGATACACCTCTGTTGGGAAATGAAGCATTTTTAATCAGTGCTGTAGCACAGCTGAGTCCAGTCTTAAATTTCAGACCATTACAGGTTTGTCCCTTTGCTCTGAAATTGGACAATCCAAGTGGATTGACTATGGTTATGTGTTCGTGGGAAATTGTAACAGTCAGACCACAAAGCAAAATTCTTCCCACTCAAAACATCTGAACTACATCCCTTTCCTGAAAATGAGTCTTCAAATGATAATTCCTTTTTTTCTTAAAACTGTACAATAGACCCAGATGACTAAATTTCTTGACATTACTTTAAAACCTATCATGTATTTCAGTGATTTTTTTAAATTACTAAACATAGAATGACAGTTTTGCACTAAGATATTCATACATTTTTATTACCTGTAAACATGATCATGAAATTATAGAAATAATTTGTATAATATCACATATTTTATCAATTTATGTGTATCTGAAACACTGAGAAATGTTCTCAGATTTTTTTTTCATGAGTCACAGGATTTTTTTCTGAATTTGTGAGTAGAAAGTGGGAGAAATTAGTGGTCAGTGTTAAATTTAATTACTTTGGCACTAATGTATTTCACAGTTAAGTAAAAGACGTTAGCGTAATTATTTTTTTTTCTCACAGAAGGACATGAGAAAAAAAAGAAAATCTGGAAAGGGGAGTTTTTTACGTTGATTCTTTGAAACTGTATTTTTATTTATTTACCTTTAGAAATCCACACAATATTATGTACGGCTAGAAAATGTGAGGTACCAAGGAGTAAAAACAAACATATCTCTGTAGAATTTGAGTATAGAAACTAAATACAATTTTTTAATTTATTCCAGACAAAACATATTGTTTTCCTCTTTTTTTCAGAGGAGAACCCAGTAACCAGCAGTGCATGATCCCAAACCAATAACAATTTTGACAGGATATAGAGCTGTACAGCTGCACCAATACTTCAGGAAATGTTTCACCTCCCTCTCTGAAGACTTTAAAGAAAGAATATCAATACCACTCTTACAAATCAGCAGTGCAAAATATGATAGAAAATAACCTGTTTCAGACTATTTCTTGCCATTTTGTGAGAGATTAAATCGAACTTGTCAATTTCTCAGTACATCCACTTTATCCCAATACAAGAAACATAAAAAGCATATTTTAAAAGAAGGGAGAGTACCCATCTGTTGCATGATGACTGACAGAAATCCCATTTCTGAAAGCTGAAATGGCAGATGGCCTTTCTTGATCCTCATCCGATGGATTTGTCATAATAGGAAATGTGCCCTTTCATTTGACATGCTCCTTCCCATTGATTTCCAGATGACAAATAACTAGGAAAAGCACTGAGAAATAAACAAACAGTGGCCTTAGACTGGATATTTTCTTCATTTTTAATTTAATTTTTCATTAAATTAAGATATACTGTAATAAAGTCAACTTCACAGGCGTTTTGAAATGGGTCCTTTAATTACCACATACAAGAAATGCATCTAAAAGCTAAACTTTTGCAGAATGACAATGCAATTGTTGCTGCAGAGTTCATGTTGCAACAACATTTCCAGAATGTGGATATATGTGGACATATTCTGTGGTAAAGATATTTACCTTATTATTCAGAATGTGGCTTTAGCATCTGTTTCTTTCTGAATACTACTATTTCTGAATACAATTTTTTATTTAGAATGGTCAGATGTTAGGTTTTGCTTATATTTTAAAGCAGGGGAAAAGTTTTTGCAGAAGACAAGGACACTAAAGTTTCTTAAAGGAAAAAAAAAATCTTCTGTGGGCACGGTTAATCTGATACCATAAAAGGCAAGTTACTGTCCAATCCTGCTATATAGAAAAAGTAGTTTCATCTACATCCAGTTTTGGCACTGGAGTAGGGCTTTAGAACACTAAAGAAAAGGGGGGGTAGGGGAGAAATTGCTTTCCTTTTTTCCACAATCATTGCATCCTCTCAATATGGACCAAAAGAGGTCTGATTTTGATTCACATCGGGAAGTCTCCTTGAAAGTTTGTTGAAGGTATAGATGCTCAGCTTATTTTGTCACCTATTTATGGTCTACACAATGGAAATAATCCAGAACAATGTGATTACACACAAAGATGGAACAGAGTTACCTCGAGTGCCTTCTGCACAGAAAAATGTTTCTACAAAGTCTGTTAAAACTGGGTAGTAATCACTTCCAAAAGTCATTGTGCAAGTAAATAATATAGGAATGATGCCAAATCTTCCTTACTAACTGCTCTTGTTTCTGGCAAGGCACATCTGAAAAGAGACTGTCCTCTGAATTACCTTCCTCCTCCTCCTGGGTAACTGGGGAAAATAAATATGAGCAACATATGTACAAGACCCTCTATAGCTAAAGGTGCAACACAAAAAGGTAATATTTTCTTGCAGAGCACTGCTGAGTGAGCGGAGAATCGGTGCAGAAGCACAAAAAAGCTGTGGATGTCCCATCCCTGGAAGAGTTCAAGGCCAGGTTGGAGCAACTTAGTCTCGTGGAAGATGTCCACGGCATGAGGTGGAACAGATTATCTTTAATATCCCTTCCAACCCAAACCATTCTGTGATTCTATAAAGGGAGAAGGCAAGGAAAGAGGTTTGCTAAGCACTAATGAGAGGTTAGAATTAAACTGTGATGCCCTGGAGACTCCAACACAACCTAGAGTCCTCCATCACTCACAGTGGACCTGAGACTGGCTGGGAACATACTGCCCCCTCTCAGGTACACTGGAGAGAGAAAAGGGAGAAAAACACCTGAAAACCAGAGCAGAATTTTTTCCTCAGTGAACTCTGTGCTGTATTTGATCTACAATCAATTCAGTCACAACATCTAGAAAAAGAGTTTACCTTTGCTTTAAAGCAATGTGATAAGTTTATGAGTCTCAGTGTTATAGCACTGCAGAACTTGGAAGACAACATTAAAAAAACACATTTTGATGCAAAAATGGTTTGGGCTATAAAATCCATTACCAATCCTCTTCTCTACCTTGGGATCTCTCACTTGTCCTCATGAACTATTCTCAATCCAGGATGTTATTGTGCCTTTATTCATTATACCTTTTGACAAATAGGTGTGAACACAAGCAGTAGAGTAATTCCTTTGAGAATGAACCAGATTTATTGCTCAGGCATGAGCTGACTGCACTTGCAGCTGTGCACAGCTCAGGCACCAAACTGGAGAGATGATCTCCAAAATATCATTGCTCAGGAATGTAGGATGTGGGTGGTGCCAAGTAGGTTGCTGGATTTCTGTAAATCCTACATTTTATCCAATAAATCCAGGTTTGAGACAAATGCTGGCATGTCCCAGGGTAAGGCAAGGAAAAGGACATGCCTGTGGACACTATAATGTCACATTAAATTACATCTATTTCTTTTCAAGTTCCAATTCCTCCACACATTTTGCTTCTGCCACAAGGACTATCAGCTGCCATCCTCTGGACCTGCAGCTGGGAGTCCTTGCCCAACACACACAGTGATACTTCTCAGTTCTCACTTTTTCCCTGAAACCTCCTCCAGACTAGTCTTATTTTCTGCTTTACACAAAACTGTGTCTCTCCTCTTTCCATTCGGCAGTCTTTCTATGAGACCTCCCTGTGGAGCTCGCTCCATTTCTGTTGGATTCAAGACACATCAAAACTGCTGCCTCTGATGTGTAAACAGTAGAAGGCAGCAGAGATTCTTGACCCTAAAATCCAGAAGGTTTGTCATCTCCCTGCTGATTTTCTCCTGAACGTGTTTTTCATTCTGTTGAAATAGGGAAAATAATTTAAAAAAAAAAATCAATTAGATCACGTTACCAAGCTCCTCAAACTTCCACTGAAGTTACACAATTGATGAGTTTTAAAGTCATTGTGTTAAGAGAAAAGGAAATTCCATTGAGACAAAGTGGACTCCACCTCTGCTTTTAACTCAGACAATTCTTCGCTTCATTAATCCAATGATTGTTAGACGACACTGTAATAGCCAAACAGCTCAGATGTTCTGAGAGTCCCTTTTTATTATGCACTTACAGACAATGGTGTCTCCCTCTGCAATATCAGAAATCTATGTTTTAAATAAAGCCAAGTAAGTGACTGAACAGACCACAGAGAAAAGGAGAGCAAACGTGAGAAATTACTAGGTTTGAATTAACAGTTAACATGGTTTATTTACCTATATAACTAAAAAATGTGAACATGCTGTAGTGGACTCTGCCCAGATACCAGGTACCCACTAAAGCCGCTCTCACTCTCCCTCTGCAACCGGACAGAGGAGAGAGAAAAAAAAGCTAAGAATTCATGAGTAGAGATAAGAGCTGGGAGTGACTGATTACCTTCACAGGCAAAACAAGACTCAAAGTGGGGGTAGTACTTATATTTATTACTAGTAGGATAAAAGCCAAAGAGTGAGAAATAAAACAGTCTTAAAAACACCTTCCCCCCACCCCTCCTTCCTTCCATGTCCTCCCTCTTCCTCCCTAGCAGTGCAGGGGGACAGGGAATGGGGGTTATGGTCAGTTGTTGTTTCTGCTGCTGCTCAGAGAGAGGAGTCCTTCCCCTGCTCCCATGGGGTCTCTCCCACAGGAGACAGTCCTTGATGGACCTCTCCTGCATGAGTACATCCCTCAGGCAGCAGTTCTTCTCAAACTACTGTCCCATCAGTCACTCCTCCATGGGGTGCAGTGCTTCATGAATGAGCTGTACCAACGTGGGTCCCCCACAGGCACCATGAGTCCTACCTGGAAAAAACCTACTCCAGCGTGGGCTTCCCTCTCCACAGGCCACAGGTCTCCGGCAGGATCTCGCTCCATCCTAGGCCTCCCACGGGGTCACAGCCTCCTTCATGCATCCTCCTGCTCCAGCATGGGCTCCTCCATGGGCTGCAGGTGGGTCTCTGCACCCCAATGGTCCTCCATGGGCTGCAGGGGCACAGCTGCTCCACCATGGGCTGCACCACGGGCTGCAGGGTCCTGGAGCACCTCCTGCCCCTCCTTCTGCACTGACCTTGGTGTCTACGTTGTTGTTCCCATGTTCTCACTTAGCTCTTCCCTGGCTGGAATTTTCTTCTGCACAACAACCTTCTGTTATTAAATATGTTATCACAGAGTCGTTACTATTACTCTTAATTGGCTCGGCCATGGCCCATGGCAGAAAGTCCATCCTGGAGCCAGCTAGCATTGGCTCCACAGAACAGGGGAAGCTTCTAGCAGCTTGTAGTGGGTTTGTGTAGCTAAATAATATTTCTTTTTCTGGGGAGGAAATTAGGATAAGTCACCTGACTCGAACAGGAAGATATTCCATACCATGTTACGTCAGCCAAAATATAAAAAGGGGAGGAAGAGATAGCTTGCTCTCTTCTCTTCTGGTAACTGTGGGGAGCGGTCAGGCAGTTCCATCAGGGGAGGAGATCGTTGGTTGTGGGGAAGTATCTTTATTTTTAGTTCTTCTCTGTATGCATATTGCTTATAGTGTTTTTTATCTTTGTGTAAATATAAATAATCTTTCTTAGCAGCTCCGATCTAGTAGTTTTTTCCTTCCCTCTTTTCACCCCTTCCCTTCCTTCTTTCCTCTGGAGGGACTTGGGTGAACACCCAGTGGATACCTGGTGTTCAGCCAAAGTAAACAATAACACAGCTTCTAACAGAAGCTACCCCCGTAGCCCTCCCGGCTACCAAAACCCAGACTCAGAAACCCACTACACATGCAAATATAATTTAGAACTTTTACACACTCACCAGCTTCTACTGTTAGAGATCTTCACCCAGCAATGTATAAAATAGTTGCACACTGTCAATCAATCTGCAATAGCATGTTTGGCTTGGAGGTTCACTGGTTGTATTAGGTTCAAATGTTAAAATTCTGCATATTTATGTGATCCTGCTTCTTGTGTTATTAACAGCAATGAAACAGTCAGGTACTAAGAAAACAGGGAGACTGCTAAAGCTTTAGCTTTGGAATAATGTAAATATATAATCATTCACACAGACATCTCACTGCACAGTTTGCTTTGCAGATTGCTTTACAATTGCATCTCTTCATTATTCAGTGTGCCCCATCTGATTACTGACAGGAACCATTAGACAATCAGACAAATAAAATATGCCAACATAATCAAGGAGGTTTCTTTGTCATAAGAAGGAAATGAGGTGAAAACTAAAATACTCTTCCTGATTGGTGTTTTTAAACACATGTATCATGAAACACTAACCTACAAGCTACAATCTCTGCTGCCTTCCAGTGATTGATACTAAATCTTTAACCAGAGTTTCGATTTTTTTCAGAGAATGAAAAGGTATGGGTTTGTGTCTTCTAAAGTGACCACAGCCATACATTGCAAACACCCTGCTGTAAGCTGATGTGACCAGTTCTCAAATCCTGGGATTTGAGATAACCATCTGGCCTTCAACAAGGTCAGCTTTTGGCTTGTCCTCTTGTCAAACACACAACTGCAATGCCTGAATGAATGATGTAAGTCTGAGAAAATTATGCCCATCAATTCCACATTTGTGTAGCATTTATTTAAATTTTGAAAGGATACAACGTAGAAGAGGTCTCAAACAGTAGGCACTACTGATTGTGAATAAACATTTCTAAGTTACTGGTAAAAAAAAAAAGGTATGACCTTGTACATTGGCCTGCTAACAAAAGATTTGAGTTTTCATTCAGCTGCATCAGCCCCAGTGAGGAAAATGCATTGCAAGAAGGTGTAATTTTGTTTGATGATGGGTCACTGAAGAGAGAGTCTCATGATAAATCAAAATTTCCTACCCCTTCCTCAGCAGTAAGTTCCCCAAAGACACAAGTGCCTTCTAAAATTTCCGCTCATGCACACTGGTACACAGTCGTGTCTCAAAATCAGCCATATCTTCCCATTTTTTCTTATTCAAAGCAATAAGGCTTTGTTCTTTCTAGTGAATGAATTTGGATAAAATGGTGGATCAAAACCATCCTTCTCTGAGTGGTATAGAGATGACCAATCTTCCAGGAACAATTGGGATGCTTCCAAGGGAACAGCATGTATTTTGGACTCATTATTATATTATATTTAAACTAGAGGCAAAATAAAAAATTTCAGACCAAAAACTCTACCTACAATAATTTCTTCATAAATGTCCTTTTTATGTATAATTTATAGCAATTGTGTAGAACAATGTGGTAATCTGATTATACACCGCACAACTACAACTCATAATAAAACATGATTAACTCCTTACTACTGTGAACTATTTGCATGTGCAAATAGTTTTGAATAAAATTATTGGAAAATTTATTTTAAAGTCAAGTTTTATCTTTTGTTCTGCATATTAAGTATGACTTACAAGACATGTCTTACAATTTCTCCAGCTAATAATTTAAAATGTCATCTTATTTAATATTCTGTAAAACAGAGAAGAAGTGCAGAATGACTGTCATTCTCAGTGGATTTCTTTCCTCACACCAATAACATACTGTTGTAGTAGCCCAAATAGTGGAGTAGCCCAAAGCCAAAATAATTATTAGGAAGATTCACTGGAAGAAAAGCCAGAAAATTTATGGCCAAAAAATATATTTGTTTTTTGAAAAGGAAAATCTTTTTCTCTGTGTGTATAATTCAAAACAATTCTGGAAGATTCCATACTTACACAGTTAAAATTCTTTATCTTTTATAACACTGTAAATGTTACCAGATCTATGAAATGTCACAGAAATGTGATTTTGGATGGATTTGAAAGATGCAGTGGCACTTCCAAAAGTCCTAACTGTCTTAGCAATAAATCCACAAATGGACTTCAAAGTTAAGCATCTATAACTGGTCCGACACTGCCTTAAATTTTGATTATGCTTCCTGATATCAACAAAGCACAGACAAAAAGTTAAGGGCTACATCTAAGCCACAGGTGCTGTCAGTGAGGTCTAGATTTTGGTCCCCAAATCATTGATGCTGAACAGTTTGAGCACACCGTGGCTTCTGTGCACTCTGTCCCTCTCTAAACATGTATTCTGGCTTCCTTATAGCAAAAGAGTGGGAGAAAACCAGCAACAAGGACCAAATGCCCATGAAGCTTGTTATTCAGGAGATCTAGGAGAAGATAAATGCTCCAACATCTAACTACATACAGAAAGTTCCAGCCATGCAAAAGCCTAACTGAACTGTCAAAATAGAAACACAAAGGAGTATTCTATCCCCTGCCCCCAACATTTTAGTTCCTGTCTCTTTCCCTTTATGAATTTTCTTCTGTGTATACAGTCAACAAGATAATGAGCATTTCCCAGCCAGCATGAAACGGACTATAATGCGGCAGGAATCAGCAAGGTAGAACATCTTTTTTCACTTTCACGAAACTCAAAAAAAAGATTGCATACCATTAAATTTGGATAGTGTCCCAGGAGCTATTCTGGGAGCCACTCTTCAGTCTGCTCTGCTGATCTGGTCCTGATTTTATGGTGAGTTGAAAAGACTTCAACACGGACCCTCCTTTCACAGACTCAGTAATATCCTCAGCAGTGCAAGCTGACACAACTAAAATGCAGGGGGTGTTTAGCACTAAATTCACATTAAACCTGGCTCAGAATTATTAGTGTCAAGACAATAAAAATCACCATTTTAGAGTTAAGGGTTGTTGAGAAACTCTTGTTGTCAAAGAGCTCCACCAGGAGACAAACCCTGAGTCTCCAACTCAGCAGTAAGGTGACCATGTTTTGGGAAGCTGCTGCTCAGTTTTTGCTGGCATCAGACACAACACTAATGAATGCAAGTTTCCTACATCTCAGCAGACAGCCTTAATCACTAGGAAAGGGGCATCATGCCTTCCTGAACTGAATCTTCCCATTTTCTGTGTTTACAGCCCTAAAAGTCCTTCCCAGCAAGCTTCATCTGAGGTATTTGCAATTTCAGGAAATGTCTGGTTTCACGACTCAGTGTTTCTTGCCAGTAGCACATACCTAAAAGAATTCCTGACTGTGTCTAAATTCTTTGTGTAAACAATACATATTAAAAATATGGTTTTCTAACATGTAGACTCATTCAGGATACTAAGCACACATTCACAGGGACCTGACTGCATACCCCACAAGTATATGCAAAGAAAGCTAGCTTAGGGTTGTTTAAAACCACAGACCCATCTCTGAAAGCCGGGTTTCCAAGGGAAACCAAGGATCAAGAGATGTTGGAAAAGTTTTGCATTTCTGTTAGCAAGTTGATGCCTTCTTTAATCATATTGCTTCAAATAATGAAAGAAATAGTCAGTAGTGTTCATAAAGGCTGTGGTTTTCAGAGAAGCTCAGGGTAGGTTTCTCCCTGGGCAGATCCCAGCCAAACATACTAACATTTGAATGCAGCTGAATGCCAAATATTGTGCACTGGAATGTTGCCATTTACCTCAGAGTCCAGCAGCACACCCAAAATTCTCAGAAAACTCCCAGCCCCTGCCAGCCACTGCATTACAATGTATATTTTCACTATGAAGAGCAAAATATATAACCCTAGTTATTTTAATACCTCCACTTCAAATATTAAGACAAACAGATCTTTTAAGAATAAGGAGAAAGAGAAAGACAAATATCACCCGAACAGCCTACTATCAAAAATATGAGCTGACATGAAAAGAGTAAATTCACCATGAAAAGGACAACAGTGCTGGTGGTCTTGTTGGTTGATATAAGATGCTGACACACAGGCATCCAACCATTGACAATTCCATCAGAAGTCTTTATTTTTGACAGTCTGGGCCCCCAAAAAGCTTTCTAGTGTTCTATAAGTTGACAGGTACGTTTGACTTTACGTAAGTTGCTGAACAATTCCATTGCATTCAGAGAAAGCTTGCATGCTTGAATAAAGGGGGGATCATGCTTAACACTTGACTTTCACGGGACATTAGTGTTGCAGGTAATTTTCCTCTTAACAGGATGCAATGTGTTACAGAAGATGGGTAAAACAGGTCAAATAGAGTTTGGCAACTACAAGCAGGTTCTGTAGCAGCAAAGATCCCCTACACTGAGGCCACATCCCATCAAAACCCACACGTGTTTAAGAAAACCCACTAAATTTTGGTGTATGCTTTCCTTCCCTTTTCTTTTTTTCCTTTAGAAGAAAGCAAACACAGGAGGAGATAAGTTGAAAATGATGGCATGTCTGCCAGCAAATATCTTGATGCCAGTCTAGCTAGAAATGACTCTTTGAACACACAGAAAAGGAACAGTTTCCTTAGCAACCAGGGCAAAAGCTCTAAGAATCTCTCTTCTGATCTGTGATGCTTCACCATTCCCCAGTTCAGTCTGCCACCTGTCGCTCATGGATTTAATTTAGTTTAACATTTTATAAGGTTCAGATGGGACAACTCCTGCTAGTGGAAGAGATAGTAAGGCTAAAGAAATTTGACGTGGAGTGGCAGGGGGGGGAATCCATCCTCATAATAAGGGGAGGTATGTGGTTTGCACACCCAGTGGGGTGTAAACGAGGTACTGGAGAGTCCTCTAGTTTGTCAGGCAGACATTGGCCTTCTCAAATACCAGATCAGGTCTTCACAGAGCCCTGGCTCTGCCCCAGGTTTTGAATCCCTTCTACTAACCTGTCTTAGCACAAGTCTTTGCAAAGCAGCTCAGGGGCTCAGCTGCTGCTTCTTCCCTTTTTTATACAGCTACTACAGGAAGGAATAGGAGATAATATCTACATCTCTTTATATTTTCAAAGGTCTACCAAAATATTAATCCATGCATGTGATCTTTAGATACCAACACATTCCAAACTGTCCTAGAAAATTAACCACCTTGTTTTGAGTTGCAAGGAAAGGGAAGAGGATGGAGAGAAGACAATAGACCAATTTTATCATCAAAGCCCTCTATCGTCTTAATTAAAATAATACCATTTTTATATTATAACTCCTATTTCTTTTTTGCTATATCCGGGCATCTTAACTCCTTTTATACTTCCTCTGTTTCAACTTCAATGAGTGAATTCAGGTTGCTTCATGCATTTATAAAACCTTCGGTTAATACAGGCAAATATTTAATTTCCTCCACTAAAAATTTGGTGACGAGCCTCTGTAGTATGGGCTATTTCCCTTTAGCAGACACATGTGACATTTTGATTTGGGATTGTATATCAGATAGTACATAGACTATTAGCAGTGCTAATACATGCTAAGGCTGGAATTCTGTGACACTTTGACTGATCTCTTTTATCAAGGAACACAAGGAACCAAAATTGCTGGCACAAAACCAAAAAGGAATTCCTCTCCTCTTCCTCCCTACTACCAAGAATCCAAAATTTGCTGCAGCCTTCCTAAGACAGTTTACAAGGGAGGCACCTTGTGTAAGGAAGATGTAATTCCGGGAATACAAAGACTTAAGATGCAGAAAACTGTGTCGGCTTTCCAAGCCTCTGGAAATTATCAGATTCTGTAAGTACTGCCAGGAATAACCCGTGAAAATGAGACAGAACAGATCTTACTTTTTCTCACACATGACATACAAAAGTCTTAAACAGAGAAACAATCTCCACTTCAGAACCTAAACTGAGCTTCATCCTTGAGCAGATTAAGAGTTTTAAAAGTGAAGCGTTTCACATGATGTAGTAGCAGGCTTCAAGTCTATTGAATGCTTTATTGAATTTCACACATTTTAAAAAAAGTCACAAAAAACACCCAAACTTATTTTTTTATAGTCATGCAGCGGTTTTTGCTAGAATATCCCAGTGCTTCTGAGAGATGTCTGAATGAGACATGAATATAAAGAGACAAGATAGGAATCCCTCTTGACTTTAAACCATCTGTTGTAAATTTCCGGAAATTGGTTAGGTGATGATATCCCTGGATGCTTTAGTCACAGCAGTGTTCTATCACACACATTTTTAAAGCATCCATTTGGAAAGACTCATTTCATCTGTCCCTATTTGATCAATCTATGCAGCCCCTTAGAAACATACATATTGTGTCACTTCGGTTTTCAGAAGTTAAAATGGATTGCTTCCAAATCCATGTTCCAAATTGAATTTACCCACTTGCTGAAGCATTCTGCAGGATCACAGCTCTCAGGCTGAGAATCCATCCCTCTGCTGTTGTAAGCCAATCAAACATAATACCAGGCAAGGATTATTTATAAAAGTTCATTAACTATAGAAATTTACCTCATGCTGGCTTTGATTGATAGTATCAAAATGACTGTTTGCTTCAGAAGGTTCTACTTTTCCATGTGTGCTTGCAGTGCTATGTATGTTATTTTTCTGAAAAAAAATGTTTTCTCCTGGGTGAGGAAACTCCTCTGATTTTCCAAACCAACCACAGCCTTAGGAGCCAGCTGACAGTATGGTTCAAACAGCAGGGAAAGGGAAACAGCTTTTACTGTGCCCTTTCCTCTTCCTTTCTACAGCCTTTCTTTTATCCCTTCTTCCTATTTCTCACATAGAGTACAGTGATAACAACGAGAGAAAGTGAAAAGCATAGCTGAGTTTGTGAACAAAGTAAAATTAGCATTGATTGAGGTCAATCAATCAATCAAAGGGAGAAAGGAGATGAACTGTCTGAAAGGAAGTGACAATGAAATGGAAAATATGTCAAGAGTAGGGAGGGGAGTACACAGGGAAGAGCAGAAATGTGCTTAGAGCAACAGCTTTTCTGGTCCCACGGTAGTTTTGATTTTGATTTTGAGAGTCAGGACATTACCCATGTCATTTAGATAGCAATTGGCAGATGCTTAATCTGCAGATGGAAAGAAAATTAGATGAAAGATGATAAAATAATGTCCCTGTAGCTGTGTAACAATGGAAAGCTGTTCTTCATTCATAGGCATTTGGAAGGCAACACTGCTATTTTCAGTTTATTGTTTTGTTTGCATTTAGTCTGTTCCAAAGACAGTGACCTGGTTTTTAGGCACATATTTTAACAGGGGGAAAGTGGATTCACCTTGGGTGGCCAGGTAGCCCTGCCATTCTCACAGATGTATCTTCCATCTCAGTCCCATCCACATATGGATCCGATAGCACTGGCAGCACAAATATGGAAAAAATAGCACAGGTGAATGGCACTTTTCAATCTGGTGGACACAAGCTTTTTTATTCCCTGTATGTTGCTGAAACGTGAGAGCAGGAAACCAAGTGTAGATATGTCAGTTTACAGTTCAGTCAGGAGCTACACAGGAAAATGATTGGAAAATGAAGGGAAGGAGAAGGAAACAGCTCAGTTGAAAGGAAACATTTAGATTACAGAAGAGAAACAGACAAAGAAGAAATTGAAGGTTGTGTTTTTCAGCGTAGAAAGCAGAGTTTTCTCTCTAGTTCCACTCTTTTTTTCAGTCCTGAGCCTCTGTCTCTGTTACTATCACCTGTAATATAACTGGATACCTGTCAGACTCAGGGAAGAAATCCAGGCTTCTGGGGGAGTCTTTTAGTCTGAATTTATATCCAAAGAGAAGGAGAGAAACTAGGCCATACTTGTGCCATTTCCCATATCAGGTCTGCTCCTCACCGCACAAAAAACACATTCAAAGACTGTGAAAATGATATGAACCTTTTTATCCAAAAAGAAAGGCAATTGGAAAAATAAACCACAAGTACACTGTCAGGAATATAGGGACTGCCACAGGTACCAGTGTCATGGTTTGAGATAGCCCCAAAATCCAATTCCCTAGTTCCATCCCCCCTCCCACATCTCAACCTAATGTGAGATGGGTTTTTCCAGACAAAACACACCAGACTCAAAGTGGGGGAAAGGGAATATATTACAATGACTGTACAAATAAATACCATATCACATTATACACATGATCACAAACTATCTCTACCGTGACATATGTATTTACAATGATCAGATCTCTTCTCCCCTCCAAATAAAAGTCCAGGAGGGAAAGAAGGACAGATCCCTTCCAGTCCTTAAGCAGCAGGATCTTCTAATGCAGCAGGTTCTGTCTGTCTTCTCCACATGCAGCAGCTGATAGCTGGCTTTCTGCCAGCACTCAATGAGGGAGGTATCAAACTCCCCCGGCCCCATCGCCTCAACCGAGGGGGTCTTCCGTGGGCTTCGTAACCGCAGACAAGGTCGTATCACCACGTCATATCACGAAGACACAGGGGGGTCTTCGTGACTGTCTGGTATCTCTTGCAGGAGACTCAGCTCCTTCTTGCAGGGCTTCTGTGCCACTGCCTCTCAGGCTGCCACCATGGCAGCAGTGCAAGGGGGGGAGGAACCAAGGTCAACTCCCCCCGCATTCCATCTGGCCGTCCCGGTCCAGCTCTAGGACGTCTCTGAGCTTCTCAGCTCCTCTCTCTCTGGTGCTGCATACTCCAAGGCTCCTCTCAAATAGGAGTCCATGTCCCTCTTCTCCAAGAGGGTCTCCAAGGGAGTTTTGGGGAATCTGGTACAGTCTTACCCCAAACTCTGTCTCTCTGCTGCTCTCTTCTTCTCCTCCCTTTCCAGGAGTCTTCTCTCCGGTGCTGCATGTTGTTTCTGCTGCTTCTTCAGTTCAGGTCTTATCTCTGGCTCTCTGCCACCGTTTCTCTGGTCAGTCCCGGCTGCTGTCTGTGTCCATGGAGAAAACATTCTCCCGGCATAACTACAGGCACCTAGCCCAGCTTATGCTGTTCCAGGTCCCTGCAGCCCCCCAGCCGGGGGCTGGGAGGGGGCCAGAGGCCCCAAGGGGCACAGAGCCCCTACCTCGTGGCTCACAACATGGCCACCACTCCACAACAACCAAAAACTACAACTCTTCTCTTCCGGTGAGTTTGTGAGATGTTGACATTTCTGCAGGAGCGCCCATTGGGTAGAATTTCAAAACTTCTAGGGGTTTCCACCCCTTGGGGTCTACCACTTCTCTTGGCCTCTGGGGGAAAACAAGGTCCAAACCACAAAACATAAATATATACATGAAGGCGAATGACACTGATTAAAGCTGAAGTAAAACCCAGCAAATAGAAGGTTGAGGGGAAATATTTCCATGTCACAGACTCCTTGAAACCCATGGAATACTTTCCACTAAAGTTTTACTAGTATTGCAATATTTATAAAAACTTCTTGAACAGTGTTCCACAAATATTATAAAAAATACACATGTTATTGCCCATCACTAATTTATATCCCCCTTCTTGTGTTTCTCATTTTGGATGAATTTTTAAGGCTTTTTTGGGGAAAAAATAGCGGTTAAAAGTCAACAAAAACTATAAATCTCAGATTGACTTGAGCACCTCATCACAAGACATATTTCTGTCCTCCAGTTATACATTTTTCTTCACCTTATCTCCCTAATTACTCTAAGATTCCTATTCTTCCACAAACAGAGTAAGATTACTAATTGTGAAGTTAGGAGGACATGCCCATAAGTCACAAATCATCACACCCCCCCAAATGCCTGACTTGATCCAAAACCATCTTATTTTGGTGCTTTACTGAATTAACAGATAACTTTCTTAGGCAACCAAAGATGACAAAACTCTGTCTGGAACACTCTTACAAAATGCCAACAATCACTGTGTTGGCGAATGCATCTCAGAAGCAAGGAGGACCCTAAAAGAGTCATTGCAAAGCAAGATATTAATGAGTAATGGAAAGCCTGAATAAAAACAGAATGTAGACAATTACAATCCAGATGCAGCACAGGAGAGAAAAAAGCAAACATCATAGTCCAAATTTACCACAGCACTTCTTAGAAAATAGTAATTGATCCTATGTTGAAAAGCAAGGAAATAAAATAACATTAAGGAACTCCATGGCTGGAATTATTAACTGAATCCAAGTGTTTAGGACAGCACTAATTCAGAGTCAAGGTTTTCTGAGCATGGTGAACTGTCCTAGAGAAATATCATCATGTCAGTGGCAAGAGCTTTCTTTAGTGCTCTGCTTAATGAGAGCATTCCTTGGATTAAGCTTTAATGACTCCCCTAAAATGCTTTGCACTGTTCTTTTCTGCAGGTAGAACCAAATGTCAAAAGGAACTAGAGAAAAAAAGGAAATCTCAGAATCATAGAATCATAGAATCAGTTGGGTTGGAAGGGACCTCAGCGATCATCAAGTCCAACTTTTGATCCACTACCGCTGTGATTACTAGACCATGGCAGTAAGTGCCACATCCAGTCTCATCTTAAAAACCTCCAGGGATGAGAATCCACCACTTCCCTGGGCAGCCCATTCCAATGCCTCATTACTCTTTCTGTAAAGAATTTCTTCCTAATATCCAACCTAAATCTCCCCTGGCAGAGCTTAAGACCATGCCCTCTTGCCTTACTGATAGCTGCCTGGGAGAAGAGACCAACCCCCACCTGGCTACAACCTCCTTTCAGGGAGTTGTAGAGAGTGAGGAGGTCTCCCCTGAGCCTCCTCTTCTCCAGGCTGAACAACCCCAGCTCCCTCAGTCTCTCCTCATAGGACTTGTGCTCCAATCCCTTCACCAGCCTTGTTGCTCTTCTCTTGACCTGCTCCAGCACCTCAATGTCCTTCCTGAACTGAGGGGCCCAGAACTGGACACAGCACTCCAGGTGTGGCCTCATCAGTGCTGAGTACAGAGGAAGAATCACTTCCCTGGACCTGTTGGCCACACTGTTCCTGATCCAGGCCAGGATGCCAGTGGCCTTCTTGGCCACCTGGGCACACTGCTGGCTCATGTTCAGCTTCCTGTCAATCCAAACTCCCAGGTCCCTCTCTGCCTGGCTGCTCTCCAGCCACTGTCCCCAGCCTGTAGCGCTGCAGGGGGTTGTTGTGGCCAAAGTGCAGGACCCGGCACTTGGCCTTGTTGCACCTCATCCTGGTGGAATCAGCCCAACTCTCCAGCCTGTCCATGTCCCTCTGCAGAGCCCTCCTGCCTTCCAGTTGATTGACACTCCCCCCCAACTTAGTGTCATCTGCAAATTTGCTGATGGTGGATTCAATCCCCTCATCTAAATCATCAATAAAGATATTAAACAGAACTGAGCCCAACACTGATCCCTGGGGGACACCACTAGTGACCAGCTGCCGACTGGATGCAGCACCGTTCCCCACCACTCTCTGGGCCCAGCCATCAGCCAGTTCCTAACCCAGCACAGAGTGCCCCTGTCCAAGCCATGGGCTGCAGCTTTTCCAGGAGGATGCTGTGGGAGATGGTGTCAAAGGCTTTGCTGAAGTCCAGGTAGACACATCCACAGCCTTCCCCTCATCCGCCAAGCGGGTCACTGGGTTATAAAAGGAGATCAAGTTGGTCAGACAGGACCTGCCCCTCCTAAACCTGTGCTGGTTGGGTCTGATCCCTTGTCCATCCTGTACATGCTGTGTGATTGCACTTAGGATGATCTGCTCCATAACCTTGCCAGGTACTGAGGTCAGGCGCTGACAGGCCTGTAGTTTCCCAGGTCCTCCTTCCAACCCTTTTTGTGGATTGGCATGACATTCACCAATGTCCAATCATCTGGGACCTCCCCAGTGAGCCAGGACTGTTGGTAAATGATGGAGAACAGCTTGGTGAGCTCTTCCACCAGGTCACTCATCACCCTTGGTGATGCAGGAATCATGTTGATATATGGGACCAAATATTGGTCCCATATACTTGTGGGGATCCAAGTGGTTCAGCAGGCCACCAGCTATTTCCTCCTGGATTACAGGGGGGCTATTCAGATTCTTATCTCTTTCTACAAGCTCCAGAATCCAACCTGTCCTCAGGACAACCTGTTTTACTGTTGAAAACCGAGGTAAAGAAGGTGTTAAATACCTCAGCCTTTTTCTCACCTTTGATAACTATATTCCCCCCCATGTCCAACAAAGAATGGAGGTTTTCCTTGCCCCTCCTTTTGCTACTGATGTATCTGTAGAAGGACTTTTTTATCCTTCACAGAAGTGGCGAGATTAAGTTCAAGTTGTGCCTTCATCTCTCTAATTTTCTTTCTACATGACCTACCTATATTCCTAAACTCTTCTTAAATAGCCAGCCCTTCTTTCCATAATTGGTAGGCTCTCTTTTTCGCCCTAATTTCCTTCAAAATCTCCCTTTTCAGCCAGACCAGTCATCTTCCCCACTGGCTTGCCTTTCGGCACACTGGGACGGCCTGCTCCTGTGTGTTCAAGACTTCCTTCTTGAAGCATGTCCATCCCTCCTGGACCTCTTTGTTTTCAAGGGTTGTTTCCCAGGGTACACTTTGAGCTAGTCTTCTGAATAGGCCAAACTCTGCCCTTCGGAAGTCCAGCGTAGAGGTTTTACAGAGTATCAGTTCAGCTAAGATAAGGAACAACAAAATCTTTTTTTTTCTTTTTTTTTTTCCATACCACTTAAATCTCTATAGTCATGCTCAACACTTCCTCAAGAGGTTTCCAACGCTTCCTGCTCTGAGGCAGAATGGATTACTACCAGAATAGCCTGCTTTGTAGTTAATCAATATCACAGCTTTGAGCCTCTGCAAGAACACTACACTCCAGGTTAAACAAATATTTTAAAAAGCTGGAGAAAAAAATACATTGAAAGTACAAAGATTGAAGAATAACACCAGTTTTCCACTTCTACAGGACTTCTTTCATGCGTTCTAAAACAAAGAGAATGTTTGGAGATTCCTGCAAAGTTTAGCAGCAAGATAGTGATTAAAGACATGAAGAAAAAAAAATGAAACTACCTGAGAAAAACTGCCCTTTCCCCTAGATCTAATACATACAGATCAAAAGGGTATATACCAAATTCCATCCCCACCTCTCTTTATAGGATGCACAGTTCTCCTGTGCCCATTATTTCAGTCAGTTGCATTGTTAGCTTATGTTCTCTAGCCACCTTAATTATTTACATATGTCATATTTAAGTATTTTAATTAGAATTGTAATCATAATAGCCAGTAAAGCATCATTGCAAATTATCCCCTTAAACAGAATTCTCCAGTCAATTTTATCTCTTTTTATAATAACCTGAGCACATAAAAGATTAAAGGGATTTTTTTCAGCTTTTTCCTTTGGTCACATTAGGCATGATTCAAAAATGTAAATTTTCATGTTTCTTTGTAGTCCATGATGGTACCACCAACCTTCTGCAGTCTCCCATTGTCTCCCAGGTTCCTCCAGAATGTTTCCTAACGTTCTGTCAAGATCTCAAACGCTTTGACTGGATTCTTCTCTCGCTTTTAAAATATCATGTGTAGATTGCATGTCTGTATCAGTTTTGATTTCTGAATAAACATTCATAATAGACAATTAAATATTCACAAAAATAAAATAAAAAAAAGCCTTTTGAACATTTAAGTAATAGTATGTAATTAATCTATCTAGTATTTTTGAGGATTTTTGCCACTGGCATCTTTCATTTTCATTCAGAATTGACAATTTTATTTAAAACTAGAGATTTTTACATCAATAATTTGATATACATGACAAGTAACACAGGAATTACATAGCCCATGTAAACTTGTTTAGGTAAAGCACCAGTAAAAGTGCTTTAGGCACCAAGAAAATCTTGAAGTTTGAGATTACTGAGTCTGAGATTGCATGAGGACAAACTGTTAAAGCAAGACCCAAAGGGCACCTTCCTCTGATCAGGTAAAATAGGTAGTGAAGAGGACCTTGGAAAACCACTTTAGTTCCTTTTCAGTGTAGAATGAGGCCCTGATGGCTGCTGACATCAAACAGATCAGCTCATTCATAGTGGTACTGCACACAGAAAGGAACACAATACTTTCCTTGGGAGTAAGAAGTAGGACAAAGCACATGAAAGATGAAAATTATGTATATATTTAGGGTAAGATCACCCTTTGAGAAGAGCACTAAAGAACTGGGTTTCTTCATAAGACTGCAAGCCCTTTCTTTAATTTCTTAGATTTCTTTGTGGTTTTTATTTCAGTCAGAGCTGACCAAAGGGAAAATCAAGTATGACTGACCATCAGCTGCTTCTAAATTCCCGTTCAGCTCCTGTCAAATGTCAAATGCTTTGCTCTCTTGCAGATTTTTCCACTGGTATCATGGGTCTTCGATATGCCAATTTTTATTGAAAAATTATTCTGGCTACCCACAATAACTACATTAACTTACATCTTAAAGATGAAGGCCATAAATAGGTATTACACAAAAAACATGCACTTAATGTCAAAGACTTTTTGGAGTCTTCTTATTATTCACTATCAGAGTTCCAAAGAATCAAATATGTCTCTGACGATACAGCTATCACAAAAACATCAATAAAATGTGCTATAAACATATAGATATTTTTAAGCACTATCAATATTCAACAGAAGAAGTTTGCTCTGACCTGCATGATCAAAAACCGGTTGTTTCACCATTCAGATTTCTGATTTCAGCATATAGAAATGCATTTACTTTTTCCCCTGAAGCAGTCATTTCCCTGGTTTGGTACAGGTAAACTGTTGAAACATCAGTCTGGGTTTCTTCTCATCTTACATTTTATCTTTCTGTAATTTACAGTACCAGGAGATGTTAATTGATTTTTTCATTCTGCAGTTCTGAAATATTAAAGCTAACCTCTCAGAAACAAAACAAAAGGCAAGTGGCACTATTACCACAAATAACTGAAGTAAATACTAAGATACAACTTGCCTTTGGGGAAGTTCTTAATTAGAGCTGTACTCCTCATAATAGGTTTAGGTATTACAAAGCCAAAACATGAGGGAAAATTGAAATTATAGGAATGCACTTTGTCTTGGGGATTCTTTTAAATACATTCTTTTATGTCAAGAATAAACTGCAAATAAAGTAGTCAAAATCTTAGCATGGAAGGCTAAGTCACTGCTCTGGCAGAGGAAGCAGTGCAGAAAGCAGGACATAATTTAAGAAACTAAAAATGGATTCTCTATTCAAATCCTAATCCCAGTTAGGAATCCAGTTAATGAAGTACATCAAGAGACTGCATTTAATAGACAGGGTCAGACTAAGTCACCTCCTCAGTCTTATACATGAAGATTAGCAACCACCCAGCCCTGGGTCTTTTCACTTTTTTATCTTATGCTGTATATTCAACTGATTTTTGCTGTGAAAGCTCCATCGAAACCAGTTGCGCTCTGAGTGGGCAGAAGCAAAAACCTCCTCTCCTGCTGACTGGAAAGTGTAGAAATCAGTGATCAGGCAGGCACATGAGCAGTCCTGTGATCTTTGCCAACTTATTACACAGACAGGGATGGGCTTTGGAATCAGGTTTAAACAGCGGTATTGCAGAGGAGCATAACACTCAGTGCGGTTCTTGGATCAGAAAAAGGCCTTGATGCCTCTACATGCTGCTCCCTGAATATACCACCCTGCAAAAACTAAGTTTCCTTTGATTTTTTTTTTTTTCTTTAACACTTTTCATAGAATCACAGAATATGCTGAGCTGGAAGGGGTCCACCAGGACCATCGAGTCCAACTCCTAGCCCTGCACAGGACACCCCAACAATCCCACCACATGCCTGAGAGCATTGTCCAATGCTCCTTGAGGTCTGTCAGGCTTACTTTCTCTGTGTTTGAAAAGAAAAATTAAGAAAAATAAAATTTGGCAAACCCACAAATTGTCATTTCTCAGTAGATGTAACTTCTTACCCATGGGTTTATTGTCAGGAGGCAGATGATGACAACCAACTATCTCACCTCAGCAGAGCATTAGAAGAGTATTTAGGACTGTGCGCTATTCAGAAAGTATGATAAGGGGATAAGTAACATAGATATTGTCAGAAAGGAAATATAATTACCTACAAAGTCACCATTTCTGTGAACATCTGTGAAAATATCTCTTCACAATATTTAAAAAAAAAATAGACTGGAAAACCAAAGAGCTTTCCAAGTCAAGGGGTTTTCCAAGTTCATCTACTGATACATGCCACACTGCACAGATTTCACAGTTTTTAGCTAGTTTCTCCAGGTTTTCATACATCATGATTGTAATTTACACCATTAATCTCCCTGCAGTGAAACTGGGCAACTTTCTGAGAAATTGGAGGTGCATTTTTAAAACATAAATGTTTTGCCATTAGATTTTAACAGAAAATTTGATGTTAACAAAATACAAGAATATTTTAAAGTAATTTATATTTTATACTAATGGAATTTTGTTGAATAAATTGATTGCAGTTGGAAATACAAGTTAAAAAAATTCCAGTCCTATAACTGAATTAGAAATGTGTAGAAAAGAGTGAAAAATAGACTTAATGCCATTTTCACATTAAAATTAACAATATGAAGAAGTGTCATATGCAAAATTCATACAGAGAAAAACTAATAATTTTTTTTCCTTTCTTAATTTTTTTTTGCATTTTTCAAATACAGTCACATAGCTCTGTATGTAATTAGCAAATCTGGGAAACTCTTATGGAGGGTCAAAATTTCACGCAACCTCCATACCCCACAAATTTGACAGAACTGGGCAATGCTACACCTGGTTAACTTACTTTTTTTTCCGCAGCAACTTTTTTGATTCTACTTATCAGCTTCCCACTGTACCAACAGAAATCAGCAGCACCACCAATTTTGTTCCTTCTTGTTGCCTACATTTTATATTCCAGTTTCTTTGATGGATTGTTGTTTTGTTTTTTGAAAAGTGAAATAAACTTCACATCACAGAACAAAATTGTTGCAAGAAAAAAATTAAAGTGACGGTTGAAAATAAATAAATACATAAGTAAATAAATAAGTAATTTGATCCCCACAGCTTTAATGTTCTGCATATAACCTTAGCATGATACTGCTCCCCATTGCCTGTCAAAGCAGGCTACTGTTCTTGGATTAAGCAGTTAATGCAGTTGGTGGTGAAAGAAATTGCTCACTGTACAGTTGCTCTTGTTAACATTCAGCTCATAAGCACAAAATGCCTTATCCATAAAATACCTCTTTAGCTCTCTTTTGTCCAAGAACAAGAACAGGAGCATCTCTGACTGTATCAGTTTAATGAGACTGAAGTGTTTTGCTAAGGAGGAGGAGTTATGAGGAAGACCAAACTCCTCTCTCTAAGCAATTATAAATCCGAAACTAAGAGGCTCCAATTGAGGAAGTATGGAGAAAGAAAAAATAACAGCCCTTTATTAGAGGATATATGTGTATTGCCAGAACAACAAAAGAACACAAAACCAACCAAACAATAATCCTGTACCCAAAAACCCCCTTCAAAATGGAAACAGTTCAGTACCTTCTGCCTTTTGGCACAATTAAAACCACGATCAGGATCGTTGGATCGCTGTTGGATCACTGAAGGAGCAGAGCCTGCAGTTGCTCAGCGTTGGTCAGCAGGGGGAGCTCTTGGGCTCTGGTGGTCACTGTGTGGGGCCCCGGTACGTGGGAGAAGGCAGCGATGGTGATTTTCCCCCCACACACCAAGAAGGGGAAGGGGAACAGAGGAAAAAGGGGGCTCTTCCCACGAAACTCATGCTGTCTGCAACTGGCTGTGGCTAGACTTCCCCCCCTCATCGATGGGCACAAGCCTCTGCCAACACGGGAGTGGAGGAGAGAAAGGGTAGCCTCCTCCCCAAAAGGTTCCTCTGCAGGTGGGTCAAGACTCTGATGAAGTCCAAGCAGGTCTGGGCTGGGGGCAGAACAGGGCGCAGGAAAATTGAAGGCAAACTGGGGCCAGAAAACAGCCAGATGACCAGGCCTAAAAACAATGTGAACCTTGGACCCCTCCAACACACCTTGCCTCTATTAGGGCAAAAGTGAAGTGCCTGCTGTTTCCCAAGGAGAGGGGAAAAAAACTAACCTCCCCCCACAGTCTTCTGACAGCCATCAGTCTGGAATGCAGGCCTGGTAGTTAGTTCTTTTGTGTATGTCAATCACTCCAGCCAAAAGAACTACCCTCCCCCTCCCTCCTTCAATATCCCTCTTTCAAAAGTATGCAGGGGAAAGAAAAAAATCCACTTGTTTTGGTTTTTTTTAGAACAAGTAAACCTATGACACTGACAGACATGTAATTCGGCCTCAAACAAGCAACATCTCATGGACCTGGAGCAGCCTGACCCTGCAAAATGTGGTGAAGGAAATAGGTGGCTGGAGAGACATGGAAAGGAAGGAAAGCCACAGAATTGTTATTGAAAGTCCCTAAGAATGCAAGGCATCGCTTTTGTGAACAGACATCCGTAATTAAGCCCCTAGATAAAAAGTGAAGGCGTGAGTTGGGAAACGGATAACATGACTGACTCTGTGGGATGGACCTAATCCATAAAACTGGAGGTAGTTGGAGGCATGCAGGAAAGAAAATTAAGGTTAATTGAGGGAGCTTGCACTTCAAGGGTGCTATTTTTCTCCACTAAAGAAATTCTGGACAACTAACTCAGATGCAGAAATGCAGGTAATAAAGGCGGAGGGAAGCATAACAGATTAAGTATCTGTGCAGACACTTCTGTTCTATTTAACAAAAGTGCTTGTGGCACTTTAATCAATGCATGTTTAAAAAGACAAGAGATCATCTGGAGAATTTTCTTACTGGATAATGATAGGATTTACTCCTGTGATTAGTAACAGCATCGGGTGTATTTAGCTCTTAAGTCATACTCACAAATAAATTTGAGCAGCAAGCAAACTTCCTCCTAATAGTTTAAAAGTCCTTGTAGACTCTCATGTCTGTGTGATTTACATTGAAGAGGACAAAGAGTCTTGCAGAGCATTCACAGCCTTTGGCCTTGCAGAATGAACAATTATAAAGCAACAAAACACCTGTGGATCTACTTTAGGATTTTATCTTAGCACGTAACTGCATCATGATGCTTTTACTCACCCTTCCAAAAGTGAATGATCCTTGTCTTGGAACAAGGCATCTATGCCAGAGGAGAACACACTCAGATAATTTGTCATTATTCCAGTTAGAGGAAACCCAATATGAACTGCTCAAATAGCAAAAAAGACTTCCTGAAAACAATTTTAGGTGCAATAAAGAAACCAATCCTCATTTATTTATCCTCATCTCTCACTCAGAGATGCAAGTTCCTTGTACAACACCTGAGGTGTTACACTAATAACTAATGAGTGTAGGTACTTACATGTAAAATCATCACCCTGGTCTCCTGTATTCAAACGGAAACCATTTCTAGAGTGTGATATATTTTATTTTAAGAGAATTTGTAGGAATAGATCAGGTGCCTTTTTTTGAGAGACATTTTCAGGTCTCTAACCTGTCACAGACATTTACACTGGGACCTTCTAATGCCCAAGGAGATGCACAACGCATGAAAGGTACAGATTATTTTTTATTTTTCCTGACTATTCTGTACTAGTCCAATAGAACAATTCTAATTGCAAGCCAAATACATATATTTATATCAGCCTTAGACCCATTCAAATAATTGTCATGGAAAAATTCTCTCGTGACAAACTGCGGTTTGTGTGTCCTTTAAACTCTCAAGAAAGATCACCTTGTTGGAATATTTTTTTGTAGTTAAAACTGCAATGTCATGAACTGTCTCCCTGGCATCTTACCATAGGCCAAAACAGCAAAGTGGGTGAACAGCAAAGGTAATATAATGGGTGAACAGCAAAAGAAAAGCAATGAATTGATTTGGAACAGTCCACTGTGAGATCCTGGATCCGAGTCTCATGGAATTATTGATACCAGTCGGAACCAACTCACTGTGAGAGTGTGTGTGCATGTGGGGAGGGGCTGGCCCTGGCCCTGCAGGTCCATGGTGAGGCCTGCACATCAGGCCTGTGCTGAGGGCACAGGGCAGAGCTGAAGGCAAGGCCTGCAGCCCACGCAGAGCACGTGGCAGAGCTGAAGGCCCGGCAGCCTTGTCAGTCGGGCGGTCAGTCAAGGCAGAGCTGCCTGGCAGCTCGCCCACACCACACCCCTGCAGCCTGTGACTGGCTACAGCACAACTCAGCTGGGGCTGGAAAGCCTGGTGGGATAACCTGCCTGGGAGGGAAAACTGAACTCTAGAAATACATGAGACTCCATGTGGTCTCCCTGTTTTTCTCTTCTCCCTCTCTAGTTGGTACCATGTGAATCATCGAATCTTGTCAGCAACCATTTTTTTCCCCCTTTCCTTTCTCTGCTTCTCTCTTTCTTTTCTCTTTACCCCTTTTAATCTGTTTTCTTTTACTCTTTTCTTTCTCTTGTGGGTAACTTAAAACCAGTGAACTGTGTTTTACTAAAGCTGGTATATGAATTGTTTTAGTGGGTGTTTCCTGTGGAATGGATCTTTGTGCTGAATGTTTTAGTGAAATGCTTTTTTCCTGGTTGTATTTTACTCCTGTAAATACTTTTTGCCAAAATATCCTATTTTCTTACTAAATTAAAAAACCTTTCTCCTAGAGAAGAGTGTGAGACTCTTTCTCCGGATGCTAATTAGAGGTTATAACAAACCAAAACGCTTTTAAAAAGTTTTAAATAAAAATTTAACCTCTCTGGGCAGTTTATAGCTTAATCCAGAGCATGACATCCACCTAAAAGAAAATAAGAATTTTATAATAGTTAAATATGTGAACTAGAACTTGCCCATGTAAATCACGTAACTATCTTAATACTGTGTTTTTGCAACTTGCATCTCAAAAGCCTTGCAGAACATTTCTTTTGGGGAGGGGGGAGAAAAGCATAACAAGTGCATTTTTTATTTATTCTGTGTGAGCAACAGAAGCAATTCTCTATTTCCTTTGCCTTCTTTTCCTCTGCTTAAATTCACCTTCAGTATGATAAAATTCCATTGTAAAATGGAAAATTATTATACAGTCAGAAAGGAAACATATAGTAGTACAGGTTTTCAGCTTTTACAAATCACCTTACACAGATCATTTATCTGATTAAGATTTACTAGGTAATTATAACTTTATGCATTTAAAGAGGATAAGATATATTTAAACAGTCCACTTTCTTCAAATATAGTTTGCTTTCATTTAAAACATCTGAAGTCTTCTCAGTTTTATCGAGGGATGTACTATTTATTTTCCATAACATTTTGTTCTTCTTCTTTCCTTTTCTCCTGTAACTTTAAATCTTCCAATACCCAAAGGAATCCATAAAAATAAGCAATTTAAATTGACTCTTTCTATGCTGAATTATCCATTTTCGCCTCCTCCAGATTGCAATTTACATTCCAAGTGGTGTCTGAAATGAGAGTAAGTACTATTTTTTTTTAATTTTGATGTGTATTCTGTTCCAAGCACTATTTCTAGGACAGATTCATACATCAAAAATTCACAACAACAAGAATATAAAATTGCCTTGGGATGACTATTTCTAGGGCACATTCAAGCATTAAATTTGTTCACTACAGTAAGAAAATGAAATTGCCTTGGAACCTACCATTTAACTACTTTTAAAACTGTCCTGTTGAGGTGATGTGCAGTAACCCTCTTTTGTCTACAACAAAGTGAACTGCATTAATTAAATAATTTTCAGTTTCCAGTTAAATTTCACTCTTGGCAACATCAAAAGTGTAGATTTTTTTTCTTTTCCCTTTCAGGAGTACTTTGAAAGTATAAACCTACACATCTTTGAATTCCCAGACTTTTCTAAGTCACATACATTTCTTCCATGTCTACTGAACAAATATACTATGATCCAAAGCCCTTGAAAATCAACAAAAATCTTTCCATTGACTTTAGAGAGCTTCAGGTCAGCTCAAATGTACTAAGTTTTTCTTGGAAAAATCCTAAGAATTCAGGGGGGGGGAAATACAAACAATTGATTAGAAATTCTCTGTTCTTCTTTTTTTAACCCACAAGTGAAAAATGCCTCCCTACATGGTTGTCTGTAAATTAAGATATTCACAAAGCACTTTCAGAACAGAAAAGTTTTAGAGCTACAGAAAATGTAAGAATACCCATGAAACAGCAGGCTGTATCAAAAGAGCTAGAAAATGAAAAGCTATGTGCAGACTGCCTGTTGCATATTAAAGGCAGTCTGGGAAACTACCAAAAAAAAAAATCCAAAGAAGGAAGAAAGCAATGCAGTATAATAAGTTTTTACTGCTTTAAGTTGTTGGGCAAAATACTGACAAGAAGCATTCATAATGCTGAAATTGCTTCAAAACTTTTATTACATATTAGCACAAGGCAAACAGAATGTGTTAGATCTTACTCTTATAACTAGAACTGAGAATAAAGTAATGAAAAATATGCATGAGACCACTAAAGCTAGAGACTGAAACCTCATATTTCGTCTCACTTTGTGATGAATATTCACTTCCTGTGACCCATATGATTTTAAATCATGTGCTGCTTAAAAAACTGTAATAGTAACCTAAGCATAAGATGCAGAGGCATATATAGTAATTGTGGTAGTTTAGTCTAGGCCTTCCTTGGTGACCAGTTTGTAACCAAGGAAGTGCCCATATTACCCAGTATTCCGTATGATTTTTACGTAAGCCAGACTATAAGAAGAAAGGAGGAGAGGCCTTCCCGCTCTTTCCTTCTGGCGGCTTTGGAGGTGCGAGTTTCCCTGCTGTTGAGTCTGTCGTGTTGGGGAGTGAGGCCTGGTTAGGCCTTGCCGACCTTGGGAGGTGGAGGTTGCCAGCAGTCATTCCAGCATGACTTTCCATTGTCCCAAGGAGAGTAGTAAGATATTCTTTGCTAATTCTTTTAGTTGCTAGATCTTGGGCTATTGATCGTGTATATTTTATTTTGTCTGTGTTCCTTTTTCCCTTCCCCCTTCCCTTTCCCTTTTCCTTGTGAAATTGTATATATATTTCAATTGTATATAACTGTAATATAAGTGTAAATATATTTATATATATTGCTTTAGCTGCCTCTCTTGCTTGTTTCAGCTCTCTTTGGTTTTTTTCCCTCTTCTCCCTTGGTTTGTGGGGGGGGGGGGGGGGGGAGTCTTGTGGTGAGGTTTGGGGACTTGGCAGGGAGCCAGCTTCAAACCATATCGGTAATGTAAATATGATTTTGCAAATAGTAAATTGAACTAGAACTCATAATTTTAATTTTCCTGATAATAAGTGTCCTGTTTTCATGTTTCCTTCTGATCCTGGACTAGATTTGCTAAGTGATGTCAACAGTACTTCCACTACAATTTTGGGGGATTGGTTTGTTGGCAATGTGGCAATGCCAACATTTTAGCCAGTTGTGCTATTACTGAGCCAAATATATATATACTATTAATAATTAGACCATTTATAAACCTTTTTTTTTTTAAATCAGAGTATTTTTAAGGCATGATGCCTGAAAAATTAGTTTTCTAAAATGTGCAGAAGGCATAAGATGAGTTTGAGGAATTATTCAGGAATCTTTTACTTTAAATGACTGCACCAGCGAACCTGTATAGTGACACTAGACCTTGAAATTCAGAATCTTTAAAAGATGAAGTCTGTTTGGGTGTTCGTTGCACCTTTTGTACTTACAGCAGTCTACTTTTTAACTTTGTCACTCACAGTCTGTCAGGCTTGTAATAAGGTGATAAATGCTACGATGCTACTGATTTCTAACATGCAACTCCGTGCCAGACTTGTAATACATAGTTACTACAAACTTCTTATCTCAGTTTATGACACATCATACAAAAATACAAGATAATCAACCATAACTTCCTCTTCCCCTCAGTCTCCTCCTCCTCCAAAAAAAGAAAAGTAGCTCAATATTGGGCTAAATGTCAAGTTCTCCCCTTTGTACAAAAACTGAGTCATAAAACTACAGCACCACAGTTAGAAACACCACCCTGCCTCTGGCAAAAAATAACATTTCTATTATTAATATTTCTTAATTCCTTTGGTACACAAGTACAGGGACAGGGAATGGCTTTGCTGCTTGCACAGGGACAGGGAATGGCTTTGCTGCCTGTCAACCTCTCTCTTGCACTACCAGAAATATAGCCCCAGAGTTAGGATGAGCTTTGGGAGCAGAGCAGTAGCTCAGCTATGGTTGTCCTTAAACAATGCATAAAGTGAAGAGCCAGACTTGCTGTGACCCACTGTGTGCTCCCCGTGAAGGGTGAAACAGGATTCTTGGAGAAAGGAAGAGGGAATAATTGTTTCCTTTCAATCAGCAAGTCTCTGTTCCTCACTGCCAGAAACATCACTAGAACCGAAACCATAATGTAATTATAAACTCTTTCTGAGAACTTTTAGTAGCACCTGAGCAGAATAAATTGCTGTCGAAAATATCAGAATTGATCTTTCCACCTCTAGAGTCTGGGGTGTTCTCAAAAGCAGAAAAAGAAACTGAAAAAGATGATCATTCACTGGAAGTGGTTCTGAAGCCTCCTGTGAAAGCAGTATTGGCCCCAAGAGAAGTCTATAAGGAAATAAACAGCACTGCTGCTCAGAGCTGGGGAAAGGATGCAAAGCCCAAAGGTAAAAGAGGGAGCCCAGGTGTCACTTAGGGCTGAGAGACTTAACTGTCTTAGCATGGAGCCTTGGAAATCTGTTCTTAACCACTGCTTAAGAATAAATGTTAAACATTAACACTGAAAAAGCATCAAAATTCATTTCAGACCCAAAAATTTCCAGCTAATTCTCAGCTAATTCTGCTAATTCCCAGTGCATCTTTCTTGATAGTGCTGAGTTTTGCTGACCTCTGATTCTTACTGGGATTCAGGAATAACATCATCTCCTGCATAAAACTCCCAAGGAGTTCAATCCCATGAGTGTTCTGAGATGAAGTTAGATCCAATAAATGTTCCGAGACTAAATTTAACACTTACACCAAACCTGGGCAAACCATAAAACAGCACCAGCCACCTCCGTCCCCTTGAGTGACTATGGAGCTGCATCCCAGCTGGGAAGAAATGGAGGGGGCTTTTGTCAGAAGGAAACACACAAAAAACAGGTAACACAATTCTGTTATGTTCAAGACATGCTTCATTTGCTTTCAAAATGAGGAAATAGGTCTCTGTTTCCAGGAGAGCAGCCGCTGTGGCTTTACAGACTCAGATCTGCTGAATGCACGGAGTGATACTCGTTATAAATTACTATGGTTTTGTTTATTCTACTTCTATGTGGGCAGAAAAAACCTATTTCACATGTATGACATCAAAATTGCATACATAAATTCAGGAAATAGTTAAATTACAGTATAAAGATTAAATTAATTTCAATAAAAGCAATAAAAGTGATGTTGCTGAGTATTTGCAGACTGTGATTGTCAGCAAGAACTTGGATAGATCTCCTGATTTGCTCTTTATTGAAGCACAATTGATACTAATTTGATGAATGCAGAAATACTGACTATGGCTTTCAGTGAACTAACCTTGTTTAGGAATAGAGAAATATGAAAAGCATGTCACCAGTGCATGACAGCCTTTGTGTACAGCTTCCTTCCTTTTACCTTTATTACCTCAAAATGAGACAAATATGAATGCAAGTGTTAGCAAACCTGAATATGGAAAACTAGAAGTCCTGACCTGACAAATGAATTTCAGTTATTCCATCTGATGGAATATTCTTCTATTTCTATTTGCTATTTTTTCCTAACCATGCATAGAAATAATTCAGGAAAATGTACATCTTTACATATTGTTTTCACTATAACCACTGGTATGGATTTTTTAATACTTTGTTTTTAATAGGGCCAATTACATGAGAAGATCAGAGAAATGAAGGAGGTTATCTCAAAATAAAATTGAGTTACAGGATACAAGATTTGGCCTTCCTAGTATAACTCTTGAGTGATGCTCATAAACAGATCAGTCATGATCTGCATTACTAAAAGATACCCCCACAGACATTCTTTTCTGTTCATGATTGTGAGTGTTCATGATTCAGCTAAAAAAAAAAATGTTACTTTTCAGAGGAATGAAGTGTCGGATTTATTGGGGTTTTGTTTTAATTTTTTTGTCTGGTTTCAGTGTTACCAGAAGGAATGGCCTTACCAATAAGGAGACCCAAGACTAATTTCCTCATATAAAGCATCATCCACTGACAGGAGACTCCACACCTTATGGCTCAGAAGTACCACTGACTCCCACAGAAGTGTTATTAAAACTAAAATAAATACAACTTTTTAGTTTCTTCCATAAATTGCAGCAGTGACCACAGTGGCACAATAGGTGAAGCACTCTCAGGTCACATTTATGTTCCTTTCTACAGTGATTTGGCTTGGAAAATATTTACATAAAAGGTAACAAGGTGCACGGTGCATTCAAAGCAAGAATGACAATGAATTTATCTTCCTCTAAACTTGTTTCAGCTGTTAAAGAAGGAATGATACAGATCATGCTTGTACAGGATTACTCACCAATCCAACCAGTTTCCAAGATTTTTGCATTCATTTGTGCTTATTCCTGAAAGAATAAATTATACATAAGATATCTGTGTTCTGTAGAGTTTAATTGGAAACACAGAGTGGGAAAACAGACATGAGAAAGAATGCTTAATTATTTAACAGCATTGAAATAACTAAGTTACTCAGACTCAATAGCAGTCGGAGTGTGGTACAGCTAATGCTTTGAGAAGTTTTAGCTTCCTTTGATTTTTTTATTCCATATAAATTGAAAGACATGATACGCATATTTTAGCTCATATTTTCAACTACTTTTCAGCAGATAATATGGCTAAAGGTCAGCAGCCAGCTTAGAAGAAAGGGAAACAGTGTCTCTGTGAAGTTAATTTGCTAGAAAGCAAAGGGGACAGTCCTGTAGTTGCTCATAACGCAAGACTGTCACTGCCTTCCCAGGAAGATGGAAGAGCTCAGTGTGGAGGATGGCTAGTAATTTGCAGTGCTGAATCCGTGATGTGCAAATCTGCCTAATTTCCGAGAAATTATGTGCTAAATATTTTTATCCCCAGCTGGAAAAACCACAGTGGAGAACATTAACAATATTCATAAATGTAAATGCCTGAATTTTTAGTTGGCTGAACCTGTCATCCACACAGACACACAGGAGCCAATCACTACTAGGGATCAAACCCAGAAATGTCAAGACTGAAAGATCAGACTTCCATTGTATCAAGTGAAAAATTGATCACCAAGATGGAATAATTAGTTTGTTCAGTTGCTGGAAACAGGTATTGTGGGTGCTAGTTGAGATAACAATTTCTGCTTTGTTTTTTAGAAGACCGCGTCTAAAGAAAATTAGGCATTGACCATAAAATTGGTTTTACACAGACTAAAAAACAGTCACTTGAAAGAAACTTTTAAGCTTTTACAACCTGAGCCAGGCACAAACTCAGAATCTGAAAGGAAGGGTCCTTCACTTGGACCAGACACACACACACACATCGCTTTAACAAAGGTAGAACGAATGTTGGTGAATGCAAAAGTAGCAGTTAACTTACTGCAGCTATGCTGCTATTTCCTGCTCTATTTACATGGTGTGTAATTACTTGGTTGTATCACTTAGGCATCTACAGATGTGTAGCTATTAAATGAATTATTCATTCTTCTCAAAATGAAAGTTATGATTATGCATCAAAAATGAAAGTTGCAACTATATATCGCTTTCACTCTTTTCTCCTTTACTCTATGTCATTATTCATTTTTTCCACATGCATTATTCTGTCCAACCCTGTATAAGAAAATAAGGTAGATATATGGAATCATACATATCTTAACAGTAACTATTTTATTTACATAGACAAATGAAACCATGATTGCTGTCCATATAGATTTACACAAAGCTAATATAAAAATACATTGTCTACACTTTGAAAATAGAAAGTGTTTAAAAATTTATAAGCTTTGTGATCCTCAGCTGCTTTTCCATGATCATGTTATCTTTAATTCAAACTGAAAGTTTTGTAAATTATTATAGACCAAAACCTTGTTGTTTTTTTTAAACTATGTATCAAAGGTAATCATCTACTAGTGATGTAGAATAAATTGTTAGTAAAATATATGAGGGTCTAAGTTTTATTCAGGAAGCTGCCCTGAGGCTGAGTTTGAATGAGCAACCTTGGTCTCTTTAAAGAACTCTCTTACTTGACAGAAAACAGAAAGCAGGGATGAAAAAGTCAGGGAAAATCAGCTTGCAAAGTGATGAGCAATGGAAGCCTCATGACTTCTTTGTATTTTAATTACTCCCGATTTCACTGTAATGTCATAAAATAGAGGAAAATGTGTTTGTTATTTTGAAATCATTACTCAATTCATTGGGTCATTAGGCACCAGATAGATCTCTTGCATGGAAATGCTCCATTCTGTGCATCAGACAAGTAGCTCCAGGACCACAGTTTCTGAAGGAGGTGTTATGCTGGCACTGAGCAGGAAATTACTTTTTCCTCTCATGACCAATAGTTCAGATGAAATTTTCTGAACTGATAAAATAAGTGCATTTTCAGTTTGAATTACTCAGAATGTTCTACTGACATCCAAATAATCCTCTTCAATGTTATGGAGTTTTGCGAAGATTACAGTTTCACTTCTCATTAAATTTCTAAGTATCATGCACTTAAATTCTGTTTCAGATAACACAATCAAAACCTTCACTGAAACAAGGCAAGAACATATTATAAAAACCACTGTTTTCAAAAGCGTTTCCTGAGAACCTAACTGAAACAAGCACTTTCTCATGAAAGGCTTCTATTTTGCTAAATTACCTCTTTCAACAACAAAAATGTCTCACAATATTGAGAGGCCTTGTTTTTTTATGAAACCTATCTTTCCACTTTCTGCGAATAAATCTCTGTAACAAACTCTTACAAATGGTAATTTTCCCACAT
The DNA here is from genome assembly GCF_036250125.1 of Pseudopipra pipra. Lineage (NCBI taxonomy): Eukaryota > Metazoa > Chordata > Aves > Passeriformes > Pipridae > Pseudopipra > Pseudopipra pipra. Next base: position 40,735,562 of record NC_087581.1, read on the forward strand.
TTTAAGACTTGTGTCTGAAATGGTGACATGTAGCAAGACTCCCTGTATTGCAGTGTCTGGCTGTGAAGGGTTCTGGGACATTGCTACCTTATAATACACACGAAGTGAATTACCTCTGAGATCATCAAGTCCAACCCTTAATCCACTACTGCCGTGGTTGCTAGACCATGGCACTAAGAGCCACATCCAGTCTCATCTTAAAAACCTCCAGGGACGAGAATCCACCACTTCCCTAGGCAGCCCATTCCAATGCCTCATTACTCTTTCTGTAAAGAATTTCTTCCTAATATCCAACCTAAACCTCCCCTGGCAGAGCTTAAGACCATGCCCTCTTGTCTTACTGATAGCTGCCTGGGAGAAGAGACCAACCCCCACCTGGCTACAACCTCCTTTCAGGGAGTTGTAGAGAGTGAGGAGGTCTCCCCTGAGCCTCCTCTTCTCCAGGCTGAACAACCCCAGCTCCCTCAGCCTCTCCTCACAGGACTTGTGCTCAAGACTCTTCACCAGCCTCATTGCTCTCCTCTGGACCTGCTCCAGCACCTCAATATCCTTTCTGAACTGAGGGGCCCAGAACTGGACACAGCACTCCAGGTGTGGCCTCACCAGCGCTGAGTACAGGGGAAGAATCACTTCCCTGGACCTGTTGGCCACACTGTTCCTGATCCAGGCCAGGATGCCATTGGCCTTCTTGGCCACCTGGGCACACTGCTGGCTCATGTTCAGCTTCCTGTCAATCCAAACTCCCAGGTCCCTCTCTGCCTGGCTGCTCTCCAGCCACTCTGTCCCCAGCCTGTAGTGCTGCAGGGGGTTGTTGTGGCCAAAGTGCAGGACCCGGCACTTGGCCTTGTTGAACCACATCCTGGTGGAATCAGCCCAACTCTCCAGCCTGTCCAAGTCCCTCTGCAGAGCCCTCCTGCCTTCCAGCAGATCAACACTCTCCCCCAACTTAGTGTCATCTGCAAATTTGCTGATGGTGGACTCAATCCCCTCATCTAAATCATCAATAAAGATATTAAACAAAACTGGGCCCAACACTGATCCCTGGGGAAAAGTGAAAATAAAAAAAAAAGGAAAAGAAAAATAGACTGGTCCTGTAGCTTTAAATGTTTAACATGTCTGTAGAAGAGAGATAGGATTGGTTTGTACCAGTTTAGAGATAAATCTCACATGTTGGTGGTCATTTTCTCAATCCAGCACACAGATCTATCTCTTCTGATCTTCTCTTTATTTCCTTTGTCCCTTCCTGTCAACTCTCTTCCTTAACTTTTTTCGCAGAAAATTAAATATGTCTGGATAAAGCAGAATGCTCCACAGGGGCATCTAAAAGGTGTTGCCACTTTGCCTATGACTAATAAACAAAAATCTCCTCTGAATCCTTCTTCTCTTACCACCACACTAACAGAAGTTCATCTTCCACATTTCCCTTTGTTGCTTTTCATTGCTCTCCACACTCAGAATCCCTGTCTTTGCCAGTGTGAAATTACCAATTCAAGCAGTGCTGGGAAAGCAAATGGCACTCCTGCCCATGTCTGACTGACCTGATACTCCAGATTCCACTCCAGAATTGCAATTTTTCAGTGCTATTTGTGCATTACTTTTTTTTTTTCTCTGAAATACTGAGGATGCCTTTGCCAGAGGGAGGAGGTAGGATTTGAGGAGTAAAAGTCATTCAGAAGCTGACACTTGTTCACCTCTTGACTTTTCTCTTAAAAAATCAAACATGATTAAAGATTTGTTTTTATTCTCATTGGAGTTAAAATAAATTATTATAATGAAAGATCAATGTGCTTTTCAAAAATATAAAGAATAATGACTTCACAGAGTTCATAGTCAGTCTTGTGGGTTGATTTCCTCCTTGAAGGCATATTTCATTTAAATAGATTCCTAAAAGTTGGTTAATGTAAATGGGATCTATATGTAACATATCAGTCCTTAGCTCTATTCAAAAACAAGACAATAAAATTTACAATGGAAAACAATAAGTAAATATTTATAATGTTTCTTCATGCCTATTTCTTGTACCAATCTTCTTAATCACCCTTTCTATTTCATTTGATAGCACTATATTTTGTCATTAACAATCACTGAATGAAGTTTCTTCCATGCCAGACTGTCTCAGTTTAACAAGACAGAAGTGTTTGCTAAGGAGGATGAGTTATGAGGAAAACCGAACTTCCTCCTCTAAGCAATTGTAAATCTGAAATTAAGAGTCTTCAGTTGAGGAAATGTGGAGAAAGAAAAAATAACAGCCCTTTATTAAAGGATATATGTGTATAGGTAACACAACAAAAGAACAAAAAACAAACAAAAAAGCCCCTCACCCCATGAGTTCTGCACCGAAACCCCATCCTTCCCTCTGAGGGAGAAAAAAAGAATACCAAAACCTAAGTTCTCGCTACCCCCCCACCCTGGCAAGACAGCCATTAAGGTCTAAGCCAAGCATTCAGCAAAAGCTGAAAAACTCATCTCCACCCCAGCGAAGCAGTTGGTGTGAAAAAATTTACCAGAAGCTAATGAAAAAAGGAAGAAAACCTACGAAACAGAGAAAGACACAAACAAAAAAACCTACAAAACCAACTGACCAACCAACAACAACAACAAAAAAAACAAAACAAACAAACAAACAAAACCACAAAAAACCACCACAATAACAACAACAAAACACTTAAAACTGAGTTTAGCACAGAGCAAGTCATTTCAGTGACTTTCTCTCCAGCAGAAAAGGAGCCGATCTCATAAATTTTTATCAGCAGTTTCTAGAGAATCATTAATGACTCAGCTGCCACTCTTCACCTGGTTGTAAATTTGATCTTCCATTCCCAAACATCTGTGCTGACCTTCTGGCATGGAAAGCAGACTATGTCACTTGGAACTTTCTCTGCAGGTCTTCTGAGAAGCTGATGAGGAAAAATCATAGAATTGCAGAATCAGAGAAATGTTTGAGTTGGAAGAGACCTTAAAGTTCATCCAGTTCCAACCCCCTGCAATGGGCAGGGACACCTGCCACTAGACCAGGTTGCTTGGTTTTGATTCTCTTATGCAGAATGGGGATAAATGTACTGATTTTTTATAAAATGATAATGTAAATGTCCCCTTCACTTGCATCACTTCTGCAACTGCTGCTGCCAAAGACATCACCATTCAGACTTTCTTCCAGAGACTTCTGCAAGCAGCAGAGAATTCCTTGTGGACTGACATGTCCACCTGAGAAGGTGAGTAGCACTTATCAACTGCTCTGCATGTTTGCATGAAGAAGTGTGAAGAAAATTGTCACTGTGAATTTAGCAATTGAAGTATGGACACAGTTCGTTGTCTGTGCATCTCCTCCAGTGTCCCAGCAGAACACAACACTATGAGATACAGCAGAGCAACAGCTTGCAAAGTACAAACATGAGAATTACAAGATTCCCAACAAAATTCCATCATAGCAAGAAAGTGTCAGGGAGAACAGGAAATGCATCCAAACAGGAAAATCACCGAAGGCCTATTGAAAAAAAAGAACTGGGAGAACAAACAGAAGTTACTATTGCCGTATTTCAGGTCAGCAGTAGGAAGGAAGTCTTCCATTATCCCCATATCACCATTGGCCAATCAGAGCACAAATCAGTCCAGCAGTTTAATTACCTAGGTAGCCTCATCTCCTCAGATGGTAAGATTGATGGAGAGATAGACAACAGGTTAGCAAAGGCATACAGAGCTTTCAGAAAACTCCATAAAAGAGTTTGGTGTAATAAACACTTGAAGAAAAGTACAAAGATCAGTGTTTACAGAGCCATAGTGCTGTCTGCTCTCTTATATGGATCTGAATCATGGGTCATCTACCACCACCACCTGCGACTCCTAGAATGCTTCCATCAACTCTGGCTCCATACAATCCTAAACATCCACTGGTCAGATTATGTGACCAATACATCTGTTCTAGAACAAGCAGCAGTCACAAGTATTGAGGCCATGTTGATGAGAACACAGCTGCGCTGGGCAGGACACGTCTCAAGGATGAAGGACCATCGCCTCCCTAAGATCTTGCTTTATGGTGAACTTGCCACCGGCTGCCGCATGAGAGGAGCCCCGAAGAAAAGATACAAGGACTCCCTGAAACAACATCTCAACCTTGGCCATATTGATCAACATAACTGGTCTACTCTGGCCTCAGATTGGGAGGCCTGGAGACACACCATCTATAACGCTGCTGCTTTCTTTGAGAACGCATGCAGGATCACTCTTGAGGAGAAAAGACAACGCAGAAAGAATCGTGCCTTGCAGAATATACCACCTAAGGAGTCTTTCTGCTGTGCCTTTTGCAATCGGACATGTCTAACTCGTATTGGGCTTTTTAGCCACCAGCGTGCCTGTAACAAATGTGGATAGAGCCCTTCCCAAATCTTCGTTTGCGAAGCCCAGCCCTGATGACTAGGAAATTTACCAGCCTTGGATATCAAGCAGTCCAAGGGCTTTCTGAATAAAAAATGAGTTATAGAAGTTCACCTCTGCCCATCTTGGACATCTTCAGATTGCAACAGGTTCATTTTGTGTTCATCTGACAGTAACTTTTCTTGTGAAGAGGCAAAATAGTCAAATGAAGCATTCATTCCTCTTCACCACAGAATGTCTGCTTCCTGTAGCCATTTCCAACATTCTCTTCCACAGTTTTTACTTTGTAAAGGCCAAATGACTGTGTAGATATTTGTCCAGTGGAAAATAGCAAAGTATATCCATGCAGCTAGTTAGTATTAATTTGCTGTAAGCATGTTATTCATTCTTCACCTTTTCAAGCGGTATGTGCCGCAGTCCGAAATGGGGAAAGGATCACGCAACAGCACAAAGGAGTTCGTGCGAAGTAGAAGGCTGCTCCGAGCTATCACGCTTTATTCTTCTCAGGGACTCACTTATATAGGGTAGGATTGGGAAGGTTCCAGAACTCGGGGTGGAGATACACCATATATGGAAAGAGTAGGAGGGGCTCAGACCTTATTAGGGTATAGGGGAGGAGAAATGCCCAAATAAAGGCATTTAGGGGATGAACAATACCAAATAAGGGAATACTGCAATGCAGTAAATTCTAGCCTATCAGAAAAAAGGAATAGCATATGAGGGAATAAACGTATTATAATTCGATAAAACTGGGGTACAAAGCTTTTCAAACTGTGCATTAACAATTCTATAACTCTCCTTTAGTAAACTTAGTTTGTTTTGTCTGGAATGGCGAGGTTTTAAGGCATCAGCAAGTGTCCACGTGTCTCTGTCATCTTTCGTACACTTCTCGCCACTTTTGGAACTTCTGCCAGTCTTCTCTTGTGCCCGCCACAGTATATGCTTGTGAGGGGGCTGAATAGGATTAGCCCAGCATGTGTGAATAGATTTTCGTAATTAATACCGTATTTGAATTCCTAATCCTGTATGGTTTTGGTGCTCAAAAAATTCTTAAGGCATTTATGAAGAACAGTCTTGCAAGACTTCAAGAGATACATAAGAGCTACACTTCTAAGGAATGGATAGCACAGACAGAGATTTTTTTCTTTCAAGTTCTTTTCATTGTGAAAAGACTTGATAAATGTTCAGTGAGTATTTCTTGTAGAAGTAACTGGAAGTAAAAATGAGAAGTCCTTGCTTTAGTTAGAAGGAAGTATCACATATTAGGCAAATCAACTCTTTAAAGCCTGGCCCTTTGCCCATCTTAACTACCTGGTAGAAACAAAAAACTGGACACATTATATTTGAACATTAAAAAAAAGCAGTTCTAAATATTTTGCATTACCAACTTCATGGTCCATTTTTATTAGATTAGTGAATAAGATTACCAGATAGTTAAAATACAGAGACTTTCATTAAGCACTAAATCAAAACAAATGAGAAACCTCAACTCTGAATACTGCATTATTGTAGTGTTCTTAATGGTGTCCAAGATATGATGCAGGTGTCTGAGTTACCTCCCTTTAAAATGGTACCATCAGAGGATGTCATCTGCTTTAATGCAATGCTTTTCAGCTTTAGCACATACATATTTCTAATTATTACAGTGATACATGGAACTGCTAATGACTCAAGTGAGGTATTGAGTGATAGCTTGCCTAACTGAGGGATTTACCTCAGTTACTAAGCACAACCTACAAAGTGTTCAGCTTCTACTTCAAAACAGGTAATTTCTTCCATTTAGTTGTGGAGGTGGAGTGTCCCTTTGAAATATGCTTTTACTGTTATAACTGTGTATCTCAATTTTTGTGCTGTCTTATGACTCTAAGTTTTAAGAAACGTTTTTTTGGAGGGTTATACTCTTCTGATCTTAGAGTAAAATATCTAATGAAGAACGTAAGTATTATTATAAAAATCCAGTGATTTCTCCCTCACAATCCACAGCTCACACCTTTTTCAGGCAAAAATTGCTAATTTAGGCAACCAGCTGTGGAGCTGAAAAAGATGCAAATGGATTAATCAACTCCTGTGCTAATGAGCAACTCAGCTGCAAGAACATCTCTGCTATAAGGAAAAGCTGAGAGAATTGGGGCTGTTCAGCCTGGAGAGGAGAAGCTTCAGGGTGACCTAATTGTGGCCTTCCAATACCTGAAGGAGCTACAGGAATGATGAAGAGAAACTATTTACAAGGGCCTGGAGTGACAGGACAAGGGGGAATGGCTTCACACTGACAGAGAGTAGGTTTAGATCAGATATTAGAAAGAAATTCTTCCCTGTGAGGGTAGTGAGGCTCTGGCACAGGTTGCCCAGGGAAGCTGTGGCTGCCCCATCCCTGGCCAGGCTGGACCGGTCTTGGAGCAACCCGGGATAGTGGAAGGCGTCCCTGCCCATGGCAGGCAGTGGATAGAGATATCTTTAAGGCCCCTTCCAACCCAAACAACTCTATGATTCTATAATTGTATGAACTCTGTCAAGAATAAGTCTTTCTTCAGCTACAGCAGAAAGTAAGAATAGGCCTGAGAACACGAATAAGCATCATGGAAAACATGTATCCACAAAAGTCTTCAGGATTTACCGACCACACACAGAGTTTTACTGAAAGCTTCCATCTCTCTTTTAAGTATATGCTCAAAGCCACCAGAAAAAATCTGCATGAATTAGTTACTGCATTAAAGTTATTGCCCTGCTACATATTCAACACACTGGCTATAGAACCAAAGAACAATTTGGGTTGGAAGGGGCCTTAAAGCTCATCCAGTTCCATCATCCTGCCAATGGTGGGGACACCTTCCACTAGATCAGGTTGCTCAGGGCCCTATCTCATAGCTACTGCTACAACCTAGAGTTGTCTATCTACTGGACATTCCTTAAAAAAATGCTGTTTATTTTGAAAAAAAAAAAAAAAGAGTCTTCAACTGTTTTGAAACAGCTGATGGTCATATTATTTTAGTGCGAGACCTGGCAAAACAGGTAATACATTTCACAACCTGGAAGGGGCTTTTATCTGCTTCATTGCAACAACCAGCTGAATATCACAGAATACACAGATCTGTGCACAATATTGTGGGATAACACCAAAAAATTCACCAGGTGCGTAGGAATCTGACTGTTAAAAATAGCACACTAGGACAGGTAAGAATATAGAGATTTATAGTGTTAATGCTTTGTGCCATCTTAATGCTTCGTCAAACTAAATATTTAATTGAATATTTTGTTTGTAGGACATAAAAAATTTTAAGATATGGATGTACACAATTCTAGGAGATTACAGAGTAGGCAGTTATGAATTTAACAGCTTAAGGCAAATGAACAAGAACTGTGTGCTCCACTCTGTGCCAAAACCACAGCAGCAAAGGGAAGCTCTACAGGGGCTGGTGGAAAGATTTTGGAGACTCTCAGAATAGACTGAACAGTCCCATTCCCAAGCAAACATGACTCACCAGGTCCTGCCACAGGGGACATATTGGATTCATGTTTTACCTACTAGTCTGAGTGTCCTGCAGTGAATGACAGCTCCAGACCTGCCCAAAGCCTGCTGGACTGTGGAGACTTGCTCATTTATTTACAGATGCCATACACATTTCCCCCCCCCCACCCCCCCGGAAGCTCTGTACATCTCTATAAATTCCAAGCAAAATGCTGGATGCCAAGTCACCACAAGGTACGTGTCAGCGTTTCTTAAACACACTCTGTAAACTCATGTTAATTTTACATGGCTGTGGTTTCACTGCTGGGGAAATGCAAATGGCAGCACATGGCATTGCCCTGTGGGGAAGCAAGGGAAATACTGCATATTTTAGTAATGCAGGATTCGTTTTTCTTGCCTTCATAGACTTCTTTGCAATTTTTTGCTGTATGGGCAGTTTCTGTGACACTTCTTACCTGCCTAAGGCACTCCTCTCTATAGGCAAGGTTTTTTACACACGACTTACAAATCTCTGAATTTTAAAAACAATGAAAGATGAGTTTTCATGGCAGGGGAATACTTTTGCCAAAAATAACGCCCTGTAATATTTAAAAAAAAACCAGCAGCAAAATCCTTCTTCCCTACGGATCAGTCTGTAGGGTGTAGAGAAAGGCTCATACAGCATTTCGGTTCTAAAGCTTGTGTACTCTCAGTTCAAATGTCCTGTTACAGGGCTGAAGAAACAGGATCAAATTGGTGCTGGATGAAAACTCTACTTGATTTGTAAAGATAAAAGGAACATGACTCCAACAGGCAGCTGTTTTTACTCTAATATGGGAAGAAGTTGCAGCAGCTGAGTTTCTGTGGCAAATTGATGTTCCCAGCAATGAACAGCAATCAGGTCTGGTGAAGCACAAGGTTAATGTGATTGCAGGGGAACATCAAGAGGAGAGGGTGAAGTAAACCTGCTAGTCTGATGGAGCACATTTCTTGCTGTATCAGTTTGTTATAGCCATCATCTGCCTCTGCATTTTTCTGCCCATTTTTCCATAGTATTCACTTAAGAGTCCTTTACCAGCAAAATCCCCAAGCACGAAGACTCCATACTTCGCACATCCCATGGCTACAGAAGGTTGCCCTGAAAAAATACCTGTGACAGTTTGGCATTCCCTCAGCCCCTTGGTCTCAAGACCAGTGGCTTGGCATCATTTATTTGAAGCAAAATAAGTACATACCTGCTATATTTTCCACATGCAATAGTTCACTCATGTCTTCTTGCCTGATGTCAGCCAGTAGTGATAGAATGTGAGAAACACATCAGCTTGACTAAGGACCAAATATTTTCCTTTTTCCATCTCACCAATTTTCAGATATTTGGCAGCATCCTGCTCCCTTCCCAGTATCCTAGAGTTTTCAGAGGGTTTCATCTGTCTTGTGGGGTTTTGTTTTTAATAACATCCTGCTTTTCTTCTTGTAAGTTTTGATCTTGTTATATACAATACATCTATCACTCCCAGATGTGAACAAAGCTAGGCACACATGATATGAAGGACTGTGCTTTTCAATTCACTGTGAAAAAAAAACCACACTGTAAACAAACAAACAAACAAAAATAAAACCTACAGCAACAGACCAAAGAGTAACAATAATTTTTTCAGAACATGACGTGGGTGAAGCAGAGAAGCTTAACTTAAATGAACAACTCCATTTTTATCCATAGTTCTAACTTTAAAAAAAACCAAACAAAATCTCCCTAGACTAGGTGATCAAACAATGTAAGGACTACAGGATTTATCATAGTTAAGAGAAGCCAGTTCCATAGATGCTGATTCAGGAACAGATGTAAAAGTAGCATATATTCCACTAACAGAAATAAAAGGTTGAATATATTTTAATTACTTCCAAACCTCTGGCCAAAATAATGCCTTATTGGATACATGGCTTTTGCCACAAATTCAGCATTGATGAATTTTGCTAATCTACTCCTCTTGTTGAAGAAATACGTTGAACAAAGAGGGAAGAAACCATGCTCAGGTGTTCCCCTCTCCCCACAGTAGGAGGTTCACCAGTTCTCCCCAGGTATTCCTACCAGAGGATAGTTTTGACTATACCTCAAGGTACACTGACAAATCTCATACACTGAAGAGCTGGCTACACCCCTCTCTCTGCACTGAATCCAGGTGTTAGATCCCAAATCTGTGAGAAATTATGAAAACAGCTTTCTGTTTCACTTTGCTGTTATAGAGGATAAAATAGCACAGTTCACTGTTTGGATGCAGCAAGATGACTTCTGATTCCTGAATTCCACTGGAGGATTCCTGAATATCCCTTGAGGATGTGTCAGAAGTTCACACAGTACCTTAAGGATGCACTGCAATTAATTTTAAATATAAGGTGAGAAAACTCTCTTTGCATCTGATTATTAGAAAGGAGTACATTCCAGATTTTGATATTATTGCCAAACAATGGACTTAGAATAAATTTCTACTGATAGAAGAAAAAAAAAAGAAAGAAAAACCAAAACGAAACAAAAAAAAACACAAACACACAAACAAAAACTAAAAACAAATAAAGAAAACCCCCTAAGTTTTGTATTAATTACTCAGTACCCAGCACCGTACCCTGAATGATTTATACAGCACAAGATAGCACCTTGAAATTTATGTATGTGTGTCAGTGGCCAATCTCTTCAGAGAAGTTCTTTCTGTACAGAACTTGGATACATTCTGGCATTTGTTCTGTTTTCATGCAGAGCAAAGACTTGGTTTTGTGGATTTGTGGGAAATTCAGAGAAGTGAAGTTACAAAAAGCCCAGAAGTTTCTGTTAAGTGGGAAATAAAATTAGAGCATACCTCAGTTAATCTGCAGTGTGAAAAACACCTCCCAGTAAGTCAGTAAGAACAGTGATGGCTTGTGCTATGGTCCCCTGGGCTAATAAATCCAGAAATAATTTCTGTTCCATGGAACACTCTAAGTGCCCTTCACATCAGTATAGAATAGAGTGCATTTAGATGTCTTCAGCAAAGAAGGGTCTCAAGTCTGCGTTGCCCCTCTCGAGACTAGAGGGGGAACCAAAGTGGAAACCACCAGCACCTCCAGAATTTTTAAATGAAATTATAAAGTAGAAATTAGTTCCAGAATGACACTGTGATATTTCTTAAAACATCTTAAAAAGAGTGCTCAGTTTTAATATTTTTTAGTTCTTTAAAAAATCTATACCAAAAACCAATTCTATGCTGAAAATAATAAATTCTAATGGCACAATAAGGCTAAATAAGGCAAAAGTTAAAAGATACTGAATTTAAAAGGTTAGATATATATTTGCACTATAATAATATAACTATAATATGTATATAATAACCATAATATGTACTATAATAACATATTCTCTCAATATAGTACAAAATTATTATGTCAAGCTTGCTGCCATAATATATGGAGAACAGGATTTTTAGAAATTCAGAAAAGAATAAGGTATAAAAAAAAATTTGTGTTTGAAAATTATTTGTATCATCTTTTCTTAAACTATGTTTCCTCTAATTTTGAAGATTTCCATATCAAAGATACAGGGCTTGATTAGTCAACACTTCTTAAGCACAAGCTTTTACTCAGAGTCTATCTAGCTTGGTATTTTTAAACTTGTGGTAAGGATATAAACTCTAACACACACAGAAAGAGACAAAATTAAAGTAACATGGCAAAAACATAATTTTGGGGCCTGGAAACAGGTGCTGAGAACTGATTTTAAAACACAGGTTCAAAAACTGACCACTTTTCCTCTTAAAGATGCTCTCCCCTACCCAGACAGGCATTAAAAAGGGAGGAACATCCACCTCGCTTCTGAGAAAACCAGTATATTTATGAATCTTTTTCAGGTATTTAAAACATTGTTTTAGATTGAGTTGCAAATTTTCCTTTTTCACTCACACCACCATTTGGGGGATTATGTAAGTTGGACTCTCAGAAATTTTAAAGTTTTAAAGTTATTTTTCTATTGCAGAGACTATATAAAACTATATAAAACTGTTAAACAAGTAAAAATAAAGGGAGAATAAAAATTAGTAATTCCTTAAACAGGACAGACACTGAAACTCATTTTACTTGTATGATATTCAGTAAAAAGCTTCTCTTCTGCCACTTCCAGAATCTTAACTACCAAATAAAAGAAAATGTTTAAGTGTTTATTTGGATATTTTCAACTGTTTTCATACATATGCATAATGTAATTGGTTTCCAGCTAATCTGATTGTAGTAATTTATCTTGCACACCACAAAAATAAAAATAGCTCCTGGGGAGTTTAAATTGTCTAGCAGTGAAGATTATATGGGTACAAAAGTCTATTATCCTCCAGTGCTGCAGAAATTAATGCTTAAATAAGGTTAAAATGTCTAAACATATTCAGTCATCTAAAATTTTGCCACTAGAAATATTTTATCATTGTAAGGACAAGTGGTCAATGATCCATCAAAGAATTAAAGTGTGAAAGCATAATTTATTTGGCTAAAAAGTTTTATGAGAGAAACTTAATAATAATAATAATAATTTATAATATTAAATGTCTGTCTTTATCACAAGCCAATGTTGAGTACATGTCAAGCAGTAATTCTGATTTTAATTTCTCTTTAGAGCACCACCTGAACTGTACTCTGACACTTCACTGGGCATTAGTCCACAAGATATAATGTGTGTTCTCTCACATTAAAATCTGTGTATGTTTATTGAGTGAATTTGGTAAGGATTCTGTCTGCTGACAACTAAAACAGTCAACTCTTTGGCTGTCAAGAAACCTCATTGAAAGCAGTGACTCATTTACAGACAAACTGGAAGTTTTCATAGTCACTGGCTAAACTCTCATAAAATATGTTCTTGACAGGTAACTTTTCACCACTACGAATTTCACCAATGTCTTTGGGACCTCTCTCAAAAAAAACTTTGAAATACAAATACATTATTTCCTCATTTTTCAGTTTCTTCTAGTACTCCACATTATGATTTTGGTTGGTATGTAAGGTTAAAACCAGTTCCTGATGGTTGATTCAGGGAGGGATTGTATTCTCTGCTTTAAGCCATGGAGGTTTTTCATACTTTTTTTCTTGGGCAAAGTGGGGATAGTTACCTCTAGAAAATCTAATTTGAGCTTCATTTCTACATTTTCTATGGATTTTATGGGTTTTATCTCATTATTAAATTATCTGAATAGAGGATCTCTGTTTGTTTAATGCATTTCAAGATATATGGAGATGGAGGCAGTGCTACCTTCTAGACAGTACTTATTAACTGGTGATTAATTTAATTGAAATTTCTCATACTTTGTGAAAGTCTCTCTCCCTTCAGAGAACTGTGAGTACTCTTGGTTGTTCTTGCTTTTTAAACACCAATTGAGATGCATATACAGATGTATGGATGTATACAGGGAAATTATATTTTAGATCAGTTCCGTTTCTTCAACTTACTTCCTTGTGGCATTTAGTTCAATCTTGCCCTGTCTTTGGTCTCAACCTGTAACTCAGACTTTCTACCCTGTCATTCACCATTGTTTGGCATAAGTTGCAATTCCAACTAATATCTTTCACGTTTTTCATATATTTTTCCATTTCATGACTTTATTTTTGTTGGCACCTGTGCAAAGAACAGTTTCAATCAACCAGTGTTGTCTTGGACCCCAATTTTCAATCAAGTTTATACAAACCCCTGTTGCTGCATGAGGCTTTCATTGGTTTTAATCAGTGAAAAGTTCAGGTGAAAATCAGTGAAAAGCACCATATTTCTATAGAATCCAGAAAAATTATGCAGTTTATTTGTCTGGGAGCAGGGAGAGACAGGGACGTAGTTCACAAACTGGGTGATTAGAGCACTTTTTGGAGGGGCAGATGGAGAGGTTTTTATTGTAGTGATTTCTCAGTGTTTTGTTCAATGTGAATTGGCTTCAAATGAGAAAATTATACTTTAAAAAGCCTTTTATCCTGAAAGTTCTCCAGGAAAATAGGCATCAGGGTTCAAATCAGCACAAACAGAACAGGTTATTGAACAAATTCCTATTTGAGTGTCAGTGGCTATAATACTCAATTAAAAAACGCTGACCTGCTGCAGCCTCTTCATTTTGCAAACTCTTCTCACAATTCATTTTGACTACTTCAATTCCATTCAGGATTTGTGAAATGAAAATTAAACTTTTTGTTTCAGGCTGAAAGGAAACAACATGCACTTCAGCAAGGTTAACCTGCCACACAGCCATGCTCCAATTTCTATTCACCTGATTCCTCAACCCAGCTGAGCACTAGCAGCACCTCATCTTCAAACTGTAAGAGAATTCTCTGCTGTAAAGAGACCAGTGATATTAGTCATCAAATTTTCCTATTATTTCATAAAATCTTGAGAGGATTCCATGTAATCTGGGAGGAATATCGACAATGTATCAAGCAATTGATTTATTAGCTTCACTGTTTTAGCATGAGCCCTTGGTTTGTTCCAAAGGGTCTAGCTGAAACACAGTAATTAAGCAATATCCAGCAGGAACAACACACTTTTAATGGATATGGATAATGGATATCTAACAAGAATGGATGACGTCACTTATATCTGTATTGAATGTGTATCCCTAGGGAGGGACAGACATCCTAAACCTTCACATAAAAGAAACCAATCTAAACCAGATATAAAAATTAACCTTCACCTCTTCAAAAAGTGGGGAGAAAAAATGAAAAAAAAAAAAGGAAAAAAGAGGCACCAAAATGCAGCATGTGCATTTTCTTGTTATTTCATTGGATTTGGCTGGTCTGAAAGGAGTGCTTATTAATGGAGAAAACAACTTCCTTTAGCAACCACATAAATCTGATCTGTACATCCTTCCTTCACTGCTCTGGGAAAGAATAAATTTCAGTCCCAGCCTTCAGGTCTTTCTGTACTATCTATCATGCCTGAAGTATTCACTCTGAAAACTTTGTTTTGGTATATTCAATAAAATCCTCTTCTGGTCACTCTAAAACCTTATTAGGTATGACTAGGGCTGATTTTTTAAAATCTGTATTATAGAAAAATAACTACTACAAAACTAAAACCTTTTAACAGTCCTTACATTTATTTCCTTAATTGAGGGCTGTTGTTTCTATCCCTTTTCTATTTTTGAAGGAGTAGAATATATATAAATTGAAAAGTCAAGCAAGTGAACAGTAACTTACTGTATTCTTCTTATTACTCTTCAATTTCTAAATTTCCTAAATCTAACTCCAATTCTTTTCAGGGAAAAAAACTATTTTCCTCTAACTAAAATATAATTTTCACCCAAATGAAATTTTGGCATAGAATACATCTTATATCCTCAAAAATAAAACACATACTTCTCTAAGAAAAATTACTGAAGTAATTATTAGTGCTAGGCCACTTTGCAGCCAACAAATATGCAAAGTGTTAAATTCCAGATTGCTGAATTGAGAAAAAAGTACTTTGGTGCTCATGTGTTTGCTTTTGATAGCCAGAATTTTCCCAAGAAAAGAAGCCTTCCTGATCAGCCTTCAAATACATCAACAATGCCAAGCTGACATTAACCAGTATACAATTTTCCTCTGAATAAATAAACCTCCTATAAATAAACCCAGTATATTTAATAAAAAAGGAAAATTGCATACTTGTCTTGCAGGTTGGGATGTTAGAAAGAATGGGAAACCTTCGTTTTATAAATCTTGATGACTTGGGGAAATCAGACCATATTCTACAACCTTCAGCAAAACCACAGAAAAAGTGTCTATACAGCCCTAAACTGTCATCTTCTGGGGAAAAAAAAACAAAACCAAACCAAAACCAAAAACAGCCTTGCTATTTGGAATACAGTTACGCTCATGCATTTCTTATGCCTCTAGCGTAGTTGATAGTAAAAAGTTTTCTCTGGAAATAATCTATGGAAACACAGGAAATAAAAACAGGCATAATTCTTTGGCAGATAAAAAAATCATCAGGAACAGAATCTGGTTTTAATCCTTGTCTTGTAAAGTAATTATACACTGGCACTTTAAAAGAACCTGGAGAAATAAAGAGCCATCATTTGTGGCACTTTATCTTCTTTCCATTTCCTAGTACCAGGAGTTTGTGGGTATTTATGTTTGACCTGCATGGAACTTCATTGCAAGGCTAATGTAATCTTCACTACTAAATGCATCCTGGAATTACAGCTATTGGTAATGTCTTCCCACAGACCTCATCCTACGATCACCTAATGAAGTATTACCTGTAAAGAAAACAGCTATTATAACAATTTTTTTGATTTCTTGGTGATGCTATTTGATCCCACCCAGATGTTCTCAAGATCAGCCCTTCCACGAGCAACTGCCACCAGCTCCAGGATGAAGGAATCTGTCCAGATGCTAATTTAAAAAAAAAAAAACACACAAACAAAAAACAAACAAACAAACACACACACACAAAAAAACCAAACAAACAAAACAAAACAAAAAAACCAGACCACACCCAGGCAGCAGAAATATGTAATTCTGTTTAAATACGTTTAAATATTTTGATGTAATTTTTGTCTTAATACATCTTTCTTAGACATGAAAGTACAGGTTTGGAAGATCATAATCTTTTAAAGATGTTTGTTTCTAAGAGTACTGCGAAGTTTACATCTCTTGGGCAAAAGACTTGCTTTTAATGAAGTATAAATCAGTTAAAAATACATTGAATCATATTTCTGTAGATGGGCTATTCTCCAGCTTTAGGCAAAACATTACAAACATCTGCTTCAATATATCTACTGTACCTCACTGGTCTACCGATGTGTGGTAGTTTAGTCTACGCCTTCCTTGGTGACCAGTTTGTAACCAAGAAAGTGCCCAGATTTACTCAGTATTCCCTACGATTTTTACGTAAGCCAGGGTATAAGAAGAAAGGAGGAGAGGCCTTCCCTCTCTTTCCTTCTGGCGGCTTTGGAGGTGCGAGTTTCCCTGCTGTTGAGTCTGTCGTGTCTGGGGAGTGAGGCCTGGTTAGGCCTTGCCGACCTTGGGAGGTGGAGGTTGCCAACAGTCATTCCAGCATGACTTTCCATTGTCCCAAGGAGAGTAGTAAGATATTCTTTGCTAATTATTTTAGTTGCTAGATCTTGGGCTATTGATCGTGTATATATATTGTTTGTGTTCCTTTTTCCCTTCCCCCTTCCCTTTTTCTTTGCCCTGTGAAATTGTATATATATTTCAATTGCATATAACTGTAATATAAGTGTAAATATATTTATATATATTGCTTTAGCTGTGTCTCTCTCATTTTGGTTCTCTTGGGGTTTTTTTCCCTCTTCTCACTGAGGTTTGGTGGAGGACTTCTTGTGGTAAGGTTTGGAGACTTGGCAGGGAGCCAGCTTCAAACCATATCACGATGTTATAGCTTTTACTGTGTTTTTAAATGGCTCTGTTTGGATGTATATTTTGTGATATTTAAAAGCAGCAGATGTATACCTGGGGATTTGTTTCAAAGAATGATTACTGCTACGGAACATAATTGGCATATTCCAAAAATACTCCAATTTTTATTGTTTTATTGTTATTAAATGTTCAGGAAATCAGTAGGACAGAATTTTTCAGATATCAGAGTGTGAAGTTCCCAGGAAAAATCTAAAGTTTTACCTTAATACTTGGATTGTTTGGGCAGAAAATCACACACTGTACCATAACACAATTTTGCTTCTACAATTTAATCCAAAATGCTCTTGCAGAATTAAATACAAAACTTTTGAGTTTATAGGGAACATGCACTTCACATACAATAGCAAAATTTGTCATTCCCTAAGAATTGGATTTAACAACTACTAAAATTTGCTAATCACAACGTATAAAAGTACACCACATGCATGGAATAGGAACAAGTGCTGGCAGATCACCCCTGTTCTCTCCTCGCCCACAGACCTGAAGGGAAGGGTAAAAACAGCCAGCAAACTTCATATTGCAGCTTGACTTTTCTCTAAAATACTTCTTTTCACTGTAGTAAAGAAAAAAAGAAGCCAAGAATCATTATAACCATTCTGGGCACAGAGTGGCTGGAGAGCAGCCAGGCAGAAAAGGACCTGGGAGTTTGGATTGACAGGAAGCTGAACATGAGCCAGCAGTGTGCCCAGGTGGCCAAGAAGGCCAATGGCATCCTGGCCTGGATCAGGAACAGTGTGGCCAGCAGGACCAGGGAAGTGATTCTTCCTCTGTACTCAGCGCTCATGAGGCCACACCTGGAGTGCTGTGTCCAGTTCTGGGCCCCTCAGTTCAGGAAGGACTGGAGCAGGTCCAGAGAAGAGCAACAAGGCTGGTGAAGGGACTCAAGCACAAGTCCTGTGAGGAGAGGCTGAGGGAGCTGGGGTTGTTCAGCCTGGAGAAGAGGAGGCTCAGGGGAGACCTCCTCACTCTCTACAACTCCCTGAAAGGAGGTTGTAGCCAGGTGGGGGTTGGTCTCTTCTCCCAGGCAGCTATCAGTAAGACAAGAGAGCACAGTCTTAAGCTCTGCCAGGGGAGGTTTAGGTTGGATATTAGGAAGAAATTCTTTACAGAAAGGGTAATGAGGCATTGGAATGGGCTGCCCAGGGAAGTGGTGGATTCTCCATCCCTGGAGGTTTTTAAGATGAGACTGGATGTGGTACTCAGTGCCATGGTCTAGTAACCATGGTGGTAGTGGACCAAGGGTTGGACTTAATGATCGCTGAGGTCCCTTCCAACCCAGCTGATTCTATGATTCTATGATCTCATATGTGTCAGCAGTAAAATATAATAGCACAACCAGACATGAAGATTTTCATTTCCAGAAGCAAAAAGCCAGTGAAATGCATATTTATCAATGTCATGCTAAGACACAAAAGCTGGCCTATAAAACATAAAGACTTAAACACAGCCCTGATGTTGGAAACATTTCAACCATAAATAACAGCTTTAAAAATGTGTAAAGCAAATCTGGAGCATCATTCCAATAAATTAGCAAAAAGGACTTATTGTAGTTACAAAATTTCAAAGTCCAATTTATTTAACACAAAATTAGTCCAACCAACTGCAGATGTTGTTCACAGGCTCCCTGTGTTCAACATATTTCTTTGAAATCCCATTTCTCTGATGCTAAATCTACATTAAAAAAAAATGGTAAAAAGAGAGGCAATAATTATTTGTTATCTCTTTCCTCTGTCCTTGCTGTTAATTGAATTTCTTCTGGCTAAGGAAAATAGACTGGAAATATCAAATCAGTCACACTTAATTTTATTGAGAACTATGAAATGTAAATGCAAAACAAACATTAAAAAAAACAAGCTAGAAAGGAAGATTTTGGCATTTAAGGATATTTGATAATAGTATCTTCTCTATTGCCTTTAACATTAATTTCCTCTCGATTATAAGAATTTTAATTGTATTAGCTCTCACAACCTGATTTTGCTTCCCTCTCCCTCCTGATATAAAAGCTGAGATATAAAACAAAAATTAAATAGGTTAACACGACAAAAAAATAATTTCTCCAACATGTAACTGGTTGGGAAACATTCAGAACCATGAATGTTTTTTCCCTCAGCATGTTTCTGTATGTTCCTCATTTAGTCAGTCTGATCCATTTCCAAGTCTTACAGAAACTCATATGTTTTTTAACCCTTGAATAATCCCCAAACAAACAACCAACACTGACAGCACCTGCTAATTCGAGGTCAGAAATGTTAGAATAGTAAATCTATGATATTCTGATCTCAAATGAGACTAGAGAAAGACAAGCATGCAAACATGCAACAAAAAATCATTAAGGTATTTAAGTAATATGCATTCATAATTTTATAGTAATGCTATGGGATACTTTTACAATTGATTAAGTGGATATAATTCATTCTGTCCTGTCACTGGTCATCACTGAAAAGAGCCTGGCTTCATCCACTCTGCATCCTCCTTCAGCTATTTGTACACAGGGATGAGTTTATCCCCGGACCTTCTCTTCTGCAGGCAAAGTACTCCCAGCTCTCTCAGCCTTTACTCCTAAAAGAGATGCTCCAGTGTCTTCAGCAGCAGCAGCAGCAGCATCATGGCCCTTTGCTGGACTCTCTCCAGCATGTCCACTTTTCCCTTGTACTGAGGATATGTACACACATGTTGTCTCACATAATATAAACTGACTTTAAAAAGTCAGTTTATTTTTAATTCCTTATCCTACACTCCATTATTTAGCACCCATTTTCAGGAATACTTATAAATTATGAATAATTTACCAGATTTACTTCAAAACTACAAATATTTCAGTAGTCAAAGAAGAAAAGACTTGGATTAAATTATTCTGCATGACTTCACACATATCACAAATAAATCAATAAAAAAAATCCAAAATGCACAGTGTGCATAAATTTAGGAATTATTGTGATTACGTCAGTATAGGCTCATGAGGCAACATTCAAAACAGCAAGATTGTGTGGAGGACGAGAAATCAGAGTGGGAAAGGTTCAAAAAGTGAAGTTTATGGAAATTAAGAGAAGACATTGCTAAGTTGACTTCAAGGACTTTAGAATGTTTATAAAACTGTTAATGCATGCATACACTGATGTACCCCATTCATTCCTATTGCCAAACATGTTCAGACTTGTTCACCCCTTGTTCCCCTGTTCCTCCCTCAAATTGGCTAGGATTTGCCGCAGTGTGGAGTGACTTGTTATTGGTCCCCGGTTGTTTCAGTTTCCCTACCTTCCTTAGTTTGTTCCCTAGTTTGTTTCCTCACCTGTCAATCCCATGCTCCACCTATCTTTCCAGCACCTTCCCCCAAACCCTATAAAAGCAGGCACCCTCCTTCAATAAATTTGGAATAGCCTCAGACCTTCCACCTTGTAAAGAGCCCTTTATTGCTGTCGTCATCCCATTCCACACCCGGACCTCGGCAAGACTGTTTGCAAGCAGAGCAGCTGAAGAATGCAAATAGAAATAGCCTCCAAGCTTCCATTCGTTCTTAGAAAAAGCAAACTTATTTGGCCTTGTTGAACATTTTATGACTTTATCTGTTCCCAATTTTATGTAGTTATCAGTATATTCCTATTACATTCCTACATCATTTGTGACAAAAACATGCAGTTTATTTTCTGACATGATGTGAAACTCTTGCTTTGCAGCACAAAGCATGTTTTTTGAACACCTGAAGAAAAAAATGGCTAAAATATACAAATAACTATTCTCATGGACACAGTCTGGGGCTGAGATAAATTTTATCAGTTTCATGCTTACACTTGCACAATTACAGCTACGTTACACATGGTTTATAATGTATGTGTGGTTTGCCTAATCCACACTGTCATTTTTCACTTATTTCCTCCTTTGGAAACATGGTGAACTAGTTTACTACTTCTTGTATTTTTAATTCTCTACCTCAGCTTAAAAAGGTTAAAAACATCTTGGATGAGTGTTGGAAAACCACATCATATGCTGGTTATTGTTTTATTAAACTATAATCAGTTTCAGCAAAGACTATGACATCAGTAGAGAACTTATGTAGATTTTTACTAAGTATAGTTTACAGAGCTCTTCTAAAGGTATCAATTTATTTAAGTATAAACTTCCAGCTTATGAAGCATTATCCAGAAAGTTTTTTCCCCATTGAACTTCAAAATGTTTATATATGGCATGATCCCATTTATAGATGGCACTAAGTAAAAGCACACCATTTTGAGAAAACAATTTCTATGATGGTATAGAATATCAGAGACTTGATACAAAATTATAAAACATGGATTTACAATTAAAAAAAATATTATGAACTCAAGTCTTACAGTGGTCAGTACAGGATCCCTAAATGAGATGGGAAAAAAGCAACATTTACCAAGTACCATATGAGGTACAAAGACACATATGTGTATACACAGAAACATAAACATCAGAGGAAGGGAAGAACACTCACGGATTCTTTCATTTAAACCCTCAAAAGGAACTTCTACCAAAATATTGGTGATAAACAAAACCTTTATCACTAATCAATAAATATTTTTTTTCTCACTGATTTCATTACCATCAAGTTTTTACCTCTGAACTAAAATGTTGTGAATTCCTTCTCATGTGCTTACCCCTCTGCTTCCTCTTTAAAAGAAAAAATCCTTACATATATGATACTACTGAAATGGCTGGAGATTAGGTGTCCTAAGGAACATATGGAAATACCAATAAAAATTGAATCAGATTTATGAATATATTTTTTACAGAAAGTTTCAGGTCCTTAAAAGACTATCTTTCTGGTTTTCCATACATAAACTTATGAGACAGGTATCTTTGGTTCCAGTGTTAATTGGCTATTTGGATGTGCACACAGCAAACTCCCAACACCCTCAGAAACAAGAGAATGACAGTATCTAGTTTCTTTCATACTGATCTGTATTCAGAAATAAAGAGAAGGAAACAATACACAATAATTTAATTTTATGAATGTCAGGAATGACAGTGCACTCCAATTTTGTATCTGTCTCAAATTATATCTGAGCCAAATATTTCATTTTAAGAGTACTGTTATATCTTTTTAAAGGCCTTGGTTTATGTGTTCACAAAATAACTCACTATTTTTTAGTTTTCAGGAACAGTAATTGCTGTAAATCTCGTAAATTACCATGAGTAGTACCAGGAAGACACTCTGTGAAAATTCATCTACATTGTTGCTGGAATATTTATTAAGTACTAAAATATTTAAAGGAAACCTACAACTACTAAAATTCAAATTACATTTCACCTGAGAAAGCCTTTCTTATACCACTTAGTATTATTGTTTTGTCACTGTATAAGGAAGCATCTAATCCAATAACTAATCTTGAGTGGAAAGATTTCTTTTCATTAGACAGCTGAATGAAACCATTATATTAACTGAATATCCCCTATTGTGTTTTATCAGTTTGCACAATAAATTGCACTGCTCACTGTGGTAACTGACATTTTCAACATTTGCACATACAATAGAAATGTTAGCACCACTTACAAGCTGGTTAGCTCCTGATGGCTTGGTGACCTTCAGAGGTCCTTCAGTACAGATTTTACCTGGCTCCTGCTGGAGAGATCACCTCACATTTTCTCATTATGATCACTCACTTTCCATCATCCCTTCTGCGTCAGCCTCTTCTAACTGATTCCAGTACAACTGAGTTACGTGACACCTTTTATTTAAATTTTTAACATTCACCTTCCCCCTTTGCCTCTCTTAGAGCTCATTTGTATTCTCTGCTCCAGCCGATGGGTGACAGGATTTGACAGTTTGCTGCATAGACCATACACCAATTCCTTCACATATTAAAAGACATTACTCATGTAAAGGCCAACCTCAGAAACTGGATTCTTCCTCCTCTATGAGAAAGTGAGTTGAGAAAAGAACTGCACATACAGACATGACCTCTTCTGTTGGTCCTACAAACAAACACAGAGCCAAGAAAAGGGAAGGAACTAACAGCATTTGGCTTTGTGCAAAGAAAATCCTTAACACAATACATATTAACCTGTGGCTCTTACCCTGTTCTGTTTGCAGCTAGTTTAGGAGCAAAATCTATAGAAAACAGGGCTGACCAAAGATAACTCAAGTAACAACTAGAATGGGTAGCAATTCAAACTCATCTCATGGAGAACGATGACATGAACTCCTCACATCTTTTCAGTGGTAAGAAGATAAGCATTTTGCAGAGATAAAACAATCACCACATTGCTCATCTTTTGTGAGAGAAAAGCAAAAAAACACATGTATTTTTATGAGACAACATACCATGTATAAGATGTTTCTCTTTAAACTATTTGCACCATCCTTATAGTTTTGGTGTTTGATTAAAAAAAAAACAAAAACAAGCAAACAAGCAAAAACCTCAGACAAAGGCAAACAAAATCCCATACAAAAACTCCAAACAAACAAAACCAAAACTGACAGTCTTGATGTTGCAATACACTTTCTCCTGCTTCATGGGAAAGAACAGCTGTCAAAATACTCTGCCATTAATCCATGATCCACAGGATCTTTCTACATGCATCCCTGTAGGCACTGAATGGTGGAAGTCTTTCCTCTTCTGGTTGATATGGCTGTGAAGCAGAGACATTTTTGTAGGCCTTAAAAATAAGTCAACTTGAATTAAAACAGAACAAAGCCAAACTAAAAGAGTGATGTAACATTCAGTTTTCATTTCTCCCTATAAAAGTAAAAAGAGAGCACAAAGTCCTCATTTTGGGATTCTCTACTATCTAAAACATTGATTCAAAATTTCATTTCAAACAATAAAAAAAACCCCTTGCCAGTAGGAAAGTATTAGTGAGATAGAAAACAAGAACTTGGTGCAAACTCACAGAAAGAGCAGAAAGAGACTCAGAAATGCAGTTACGGCCAAGCACTAACCATCTTTCTTACTTACTGCAAGTTTGGAAAAAAAAAGGTTACAGGTTATTACTCATCTAGTCAGGTTTATTTCAATATATTAGTAAATAAAGGATGATTAGTTCCGTGTCTCAAACTACAGTAGAATCTCAGGCATTGTCATGGAACTACCAAGTCTTGGGCTGACTGATGTTCAAATTTCAGAACAACCCTGGTCCTACTGAAATAAATGCAAAATTGTTATTTTGAAAGTCTGCGGTATTTAGGAGTTTTAGATTAGTTCTTTGAGCTCTAACTCTCTATACAGCATTGCCTAAAGACTCTGCACACTGATCACTCCAGTACTCATCACATTTTCCTGTAGCATGAGGTTCTGAGACAACAAGGCTATAAAACCAAAATATTCCCTATTGAGGAAAAAAAACCAACAAAACTATTTATTTGTTTTATTACTTGTTTTTTCATTCATTTTATATGCCCCTGCAGTGATGACCCAAGTCATACACAGCACAGCTTGTGGTAACTATGTCAATCCTATCTCACATGGGCTTTCTCATGAAGCACCTGCATCTTTGGAAGCCCTAATGGTAAGGGAGATACGCTAAAAAACCAGGACATAGCTTTGCTATCAGACGATCGTGACATTAAAAAACATAGTAATAAGCCCTTGCATCGCACTAAATAGAACACATAAGTTCTCTGTTTACATGCACACAGACAAAGGATTGATTTCTCCTCCTCCTCTAGAATGAGATCCAATGACAAAAAACAAGACAAATCATTATCTTCTGATACACTATCATTTAAGTCTCCTCAGTTAAGGTTATAAAATGTCTGTAGGCAAATAGAAATAGCCAGAAACCATGAAATATTGCTTAGGGATTTTTAAATTTATTTATTTACAATTTTTCTGGAAAAGAGGATCATTAGAATATATTGCTAGGGGCACTTTTTACTCAGGTGAAGATTGATACATATTAGGAATGACAGACAAAGGCACTAAACATCAGCAGCACCCTATCTGCATCTGTGTGTTCTGTAGCGGTCCTGTGGACAAATCCGAATAATCTCTGTGAGTCTCAGTCTGAGACTTGACAAGACTCACTCCAAAGATCATACAGCTACAGGTACAAGACCAAGGAAGACAATTAGCTTGTCTGTCTTGCAGATCAAAGAGAATAAATTAATATAGACAGAAGCTACTGCTGATCACCTTAAATCTAATTCACAGATTACATTCAGATTTGGACTTTGTCTCAACAACTCATCTTTCTTTGCTTGTCATAAATTCCAGCAGAAACTGAAAAATGCCCCATATTTTTGCTTTATGTGGAAGGAACATAAATCTCAAGGAAAGCCTCCTAACGGTGAAGCCACTATATGATTCTTGAGCAGGGACTTAAAATTTTCTTTAAAGTACAGGGCTATTTAATCTTTGGTGATCAGCAGATATGAACCCAGGTCTAGTTCTGAGTGAACAGTTGCAAAATCTCAGCTACCACTTCTGAAAAAATAAAAAGCTAAAATGTCAGAAAATGCTTTCAGAAAGTCCATAAACTAAATGTGGAAGGTAGAATTGCAGAGAATGTTAGGGGATTGTTAAGAACAGTTAGCAGAGTGAGATTTCAAGAGAACAAGAACTTGCACAAAAATATTCTGTGAAAAAAAATTAACAACAAAAAACTATGAGAAGTACACATTGTTATCATCACATGTATCACATCGCCAACACTAGTATGCCTCTGCACATCATCCAGGACAACAATTTACTGTTTAAATGTTTTACTGAAAGAAGAGAATGACAGATGTGAAAACATATTTATCCTCTCAACAAATGCAGTAGTCTCAGTAGGAGGCAAAAGAATAAACATCACACAAGGCACAGTAAATATAAACTGAAAGTATTTATTATATTGTCACTTCTAATTTAAGGAGATTTAACAGGTATTTCCTTATAACATTCACATGCCCTTTGGAAACTGTGACAATAGAACGATGTCTCTCTGTGACAATAGAACTGTCTCTCTTTTATTTAGACACCAAATCAGATGGATCAGATAAAAACATGGGCTCACTTGTAAGGCCAATCCCAGTTTAGTAAGCATGTCAGCACACACTGCCTAGGAAGCCTACTCCAGGGATGCAGGGTGAGGCATTCTGGGTCTTGGAGTGTCCAGAGGTACACTGACACACATGAGCAGTGTGTACACTACTGTCATTGGTCCAGGTGAATCACATGCCCCCCAAGGGTATATATTGGGGGTTTTTCTTTGAAATAAAGGATTTGGCTGTTTGCAATCCAAGCTGCTGGGTCATGTCTTATTATATTATATTAATAAGCCATCCACTGGACTGCCATCCAGTAACATGCCAGACCAAAGAGCCTTGAGAATCCAAGCTGGAATGGTAGCACAGAACACAAGCTGGTGATGTTTATCTCATGGATATGTCATCCACCCCCCTACGACTTCTTTCACTGGTCCCTTTCTCACCCATCTCTTCCCAAATATCCTTCCTTCATGTATTTGCTTCCAGTCCTGGCCCTCTGCTTCCTTCCTGCTTTCTCCCCAAAATCACTGTCCATGCATCAGAGGGATGGAACTGCAGCTTAAGGCAATTCCATAAAACATCAACAGATTAAACGGACACAGGTGCTCTGCCAAGAAAGCTTAGAACAAGACTTCAGATTTGGGGGAAAAGAAAAAGCAACAGAACACCTCTCCGCTCTTGTCCTAGGAGTTGCAAGTAGTTTCTACAGTAAACGAAATCCCAGAAAAACAGATGCAAGAACTGGGATGAAGTTGTGGCACACACCCTCAGTCTCAAGAGGCAAGAAGTTTCTGTGTTCTCATCCTACATGAGCAATTCTCACACTTTAGACATAATCTAAGAGAAAGTGCTCTTGGTGGTAAAAATGTTTTGTATGAGAAGTTGAGCTGATGTCTGACATTATGCATGTAAGTAAAAGCTGTGGGAGAACTGAGCTTCTTAGAGAAGCTTTATATCTCTGCCCAAAATTCCTCCAAGCAGTCAAACTCCACCTCAGCTTCAAGTAGGTTTCCAGCCATGCATCATATTTATCTGAAAAATTGTTAAACAAGTTTTGTAAGCTGTATTCAAGCAAGACTCAGCAATAGCTACTCAGCCATGGGCTTGTCCTTCCAAAAGAAAAGCATTCACTGCAGAAGTTCCTGCCCCAGTGTCAAGGCCCTGCTCCCCACTTTGAGGAGCCACAGGAGAACATGTGCTACCAGAACAGTGATTATAATGGACCATCAATCTGCTCAGTTTTGTGTAACTTTAAATAGGAATTAAACATTCAGAATCTCAAAATCTGATCAGGACAAGCCACAAATTACCTTTGATTCAACCTAAGTATCTTTAGGCAAAAGACATTTTTCTGTTTCATATTTCCAGTACTCCAGTCTGGTTATTTTCAAAGACAAGGACCGCTTGCTCTACAGTAACATGACACCCTTGAGCTGGATTAAATATGCTGTATTCTTGCAAAGTTAGCTATTTTTACACTCGAATAGTCAAAGCAAAAATTGGCATATCATACAGTTCTAGTCAGAAGTCAAGTTTCCATCTGTGAAATGAAATACTGTGAAGCAATTGAGAACATGCAGTAGAAAAAAAAAATCCACTACTTTCCCCATGTCTAGTTGATAATGATTTCCTTATATAAAATGTATTGAGTTGCCATTTACAAAATGAACTATTTTAAGGGAGAGATCTGGGCTCCTCTGACAAGTTGCTGAAGATATCAAATTCTTCAGAGAAGCTTTCCACGCATCTCCTCAAGACACAGAATAAGACAAAGATGAGATATGAAAAAAAAAGATAACATTCTGAGCAAAAGACATTTTTCAAGGTATTTGATAAATACATCAAATATTTGATAAAGTTTGGAGCCACAGAGGATTAAAAATGACAGTAAGTCCACCTAAGATAAATTCCAGAGTGTGTTTCTTCAGACATTTAAGAGGAATTTTTTTAATATTGGGCACAAATATTAAGCTGATAAAAAAGATTTTAGAAAGTGTTCAGGTAAAGTTCTTAATAAGGATCATGGAATTTCTCTGTTAGATGACTTGAGAGGAGCTAAATGGCAGGCACAGGGAGCCAAGTTCATGAATTCCAAGGTAAGGAGGGCAAATTTACATTTTCCTAACACAGGCTGGCTGTTTCGGGATCTTATCCTGTAGCCCTCCCACTACCAAAACCCTGCCACATAAACCTAATACAGCATGAAATTCTCCCATCGTGTCTTAGAGTGGATGGAACAAGCACTGTGGGTTAGTAAAAAGACATCCTGTTTTAGGGGGAGGGGAAGAAGACACAGAGAGAACATACCAGGTAGGAAACTGCCCACTATCAGTATCTAGCTTATGCTCCACAAAAATGTTTGGATACATCATAGAAACAGATCCACTGCCAAAAGATGTGGCAAATTACTAGCTTGAGATTCCCATTAGGAAAACTATCATTTGTTCAGATCTTGGGCTGCATTTGCAGTCTGCAGCTTGGCACAAACTTTGTTGTGTCTCTACTAAATAAATTCAGTGCAGCATCTTCTGCTTATTTCACCATGAAAAGTGTATCACTGAAGCATCTCCTCCTACTCACCTTACTCATTTGACTGAAAAGACTTGACTCCAGACTTTCTAGCACAACAATCTTGTTAGTGCTTGTAATGAAGATGATGTGAGTCATCACCACTGACACTTCATTTTAAATTCATATTTAAAGTTAACAAGTCAGTATAGCCTGAATTACACAGAAAATTCATAAGCAAGTCCCTGCCCCTTCAGCATTGCCTGACTGCTGACCGAACAGCCAGTTCTTAAACAAAAAGTATCTGTCCTTTGGCAGACATCAGCTCTTTGTTAACCTCATAGACAAAGCGGACAATGCTGAGGCACAATGAATATAATCTGGAGACCACTAGCATATTTCACATTCAACATCTTGAACAGTTAACATTTCATGATAATGATCACTGATAGGTGACACGTTCAATTTAACTGGCATATTACAAAAACATCCTGAAAAACTAAGTTTAGACGAGAAATCATGAACAGGTCACTGGGGGAACTGACAGGCACGTAAGTAAATAAATTAGCTTGACTGAGCCAGGACATTACTAATGAATCAAAATATGATAAGAGATGTGCATAGTTTCATGTGATATGCTTACAGGAGGGTGACATACAGAAACAGGCCCTGATGGAAGTTCCAGCTTTGAGCTCAGAGAACTAAGATATTAAATTATTTTTACATCCTCAGTGATGTCAAAATTAAAATTACACTACTTCACTCCCTGTCAACACTGGCATGTCTGCATTAAGTACCTCGGAATGGATTTTTACTGTTCTTTCATCATGGTAAGTGAGAAGTAACCCCATTGGCAGGCATCCTTGTTGTAAAAGACACAGTTAGAAGCTGTTGTGCATGGACTGTCACAAGTGAATTTATAGTCTGACAACATATAAACAAAAAAACTAGGGCAATACTTGCTTAACAGAGGAACAATCGACTGCTATTAGAGAAAGAAAGTAATAATAACTTTGAGGGCTCTTTTCTGCCCCGTTGCATATTTTGAACGGCATATTATCCTGTTGATGGAGAAATCATCAACTAGATTTCAACCCCCCTGATGAAGCAAAACAAACAAACAAACAGAAGTAATTTTTTTTAAAGTCCCTTTTTAAACTATAGAAAAAATAAGCACAGTTAGGGCAGAAAAAATAAGGGCAGTTTTTGGTTTTTACTACCATGTAAATTGACTATTGCACCTCCAAGTAAATTTAGGGCAAATATGTGATTCTGGGGCTCCTAGATAGTCCTATACGCAAAAGAGCTCCTTCAAGCACAAGCTTTAGCAACCAAGCAATGACTGTTACATTTTTTGCTGCCCAGGCTTGGCTCCTCCTCGGAACCGATTAAGGTGAGTGGGAGGGGTCAGGCTCATTAGCAGGCTTGTTAGCAGGTGATAGGGGAGACATAATAAGAGCCTCCAAGAGAGCATGAGCGACAGTCGCTCACGCACCCCACACAGGAGCGAGCAAACAGGGGCGTGGCACGGCAGTGAGGGCGTGGCACGGCAGTGAGGGCGTGGCACGGCAGTGAGGGCGTGGCACGGCAGTGAGGGCGTGGCACGGCAGTTTGCACGGCAGTTCGCCCAGGCAGGGCAAACAGGCAGGGCAGAAGCCTAAGGTATTTCTGAGGCTTTTTTTTTTTTTTTTTTTTCTCACAGCTCAAGGCAGTCATGCCTCCCAAAAAAATGAAAGCTGTTGCTCCTATTACCAGTAGAGGGGTCTCAATAGAGACAGAACCCTCTAAAAAGGATGCAGCCACTCAGGCCTCTGGCTGCATAGACTGTTTGAGCCTAGAACTGCTACCAGAGGACAGCGTGAGAAACACCTGCATACGATGTGAGCAGGTGGATGATTTGCTATGTCTGGTGGCAGAGCTAAAGGAAGAGGTGGAAAGGCTAAGGAGTATAAGGGAGAGTGAAAGGGAAATTGACTGGTGGAGTCACACCCTTTCGACTCCTAAGGAAGCCCAGCAGGAGGCGGTGAAGCCCAGCCCCCCCTGCCATCAGGCAGACAGAAGGGACAATATGGATGGGGAGGAATGGAAACAGGTGCCTGGTCGTAGAGGCAAAAACACCCCCTCTCGACCCCTTTCACCTGCCAGGGTGCCCTTAAAAAACAGGTATATGGCCCTGGTTTCAGAAAGTCTGATGGAGGACAGTCAGGAGGAAGAGCTGTCTACAAGGTCTTCTGGTTACACCCGGTCTACTGGATCTGTTACAACTACAGGTAAGAGGAAAAAGAGAAGGGCTATTGTAATTGGTGACTCCATTTTGAGGGGAACTGAGGGCCCTATATGTCGGCCAGACCCATCCCACAGGGAAGTTTGCTGCCTTCCTGGGGCCAGGGTGAGGGATATTACGAAAACACTTCCTAAGCTTATTCAGCCCTCAGACTATTACGCACTGTTGGTTGTCCAGGTTGGAAGTGATGACATCAATAACAGGAGTACCAGGGTAATTAAAAAAGATTTTAAGGCTCTGACCCGATCACTTCATGGGACAGGAGCACAGGTAGTAATTGGCTCAGTTCCTGCGCTAGCTGGGATGAATGAGGAGATAAATGAGGAGAGGTTTAGGAAAGCACAGCTTACCAATAGGTGGCTTAGAGGATGGTGCTATCGTCAAAATTTTGGGTTTTTTGATCATGGGGCAAACTCCATGTTGCCTAGTCTCGTCAAACCAGATGGGCTTCATCTATCTGGGAAGGGAAAAAGAACTGTAGCCCGTAAGTTGGCAGGGTTAGTTAGGAGGGCTTTAAACTAGGTTTGAAGGGGGAAGGGGCGGCAACTGGGCTCTCCAGAAATAAGCCTAAGGGTGTAGAGCCTGAGTTGAGAATAAAATCAATGGCCCAGCTGAAGTGCATGTACACCAATGCACGCAGTATGGGAAACAAACAAGAGGAGCTGGAAGCCATAGTGCAGCAGGAAAACTATGACATAGCTGCTGTCACAGAAATGTGGTGGGATGATTCACACGACTGGAGTGCTGCTGTGGGGGGCTACAAGCTCTTCAGAAAGGACAGGCAGGGAAAGAGAGGTGGAGGGGTGGCTTTATATGTTAGAGAGTCTCTTGACTCTGTTGAAGTTGAGGTCAGCAGTGACAAGGGGTTGAGTGCCTGTGGACCAGAATCAGGGGGAAGGCCAACAAGGCTGACATCCTTGTGGGTGTCTGCTACAGACCACCCAACCAGGATGATGAAGGAGATGAATTATTCTACAAGCAGCTGGCAGATGTCTCAAAATCTCCAGCCCTTGTGCTTGTGGGTGACTTTAACCTGCCAGATACCTGCTGGGAGCTTCATACTGCAGAGAAGAGGCAGTCAAGGAGGTTCCTGGAGTGTATAGAGGATAATTTCCTTCATCAACTGGTAAATGATACTACTAGGGGTAAGGCCCCACTAGACCTACTGTTTACAAACAGAGAGGGGCTGGTGGATGATGTAGTGGTTGGAGGGCGCCTGGGGCATAGTGACCACAAAATAATAGAATTTTCAATCCTCAGGGATGTAAGGAGAACCATCATTAAAACCTCTACTCTGGACTTCCAGAGGGCAGATTTTGGCCTATTCAAAAAACTAATTCAGGACATACCCTGGGAAACAACCCTTAAAGGCAGGGGGGTCCAGGAGGGATGGACATGCTTCAAGCAGGCAATTTTGAGCGCACAGGAACAGGCTATACCAGTGTGCCGAAAGGCCAGCCGGAGGGGAAGACGGCCGGCTTGGTTAAATAGGGAGGTTCTGAAAGAAATCAGGGATAAAAAGAAAGTTTACAGACTGTGGAAAAAAGGGCTGGCTACTTATGAAGAATTTATGAAGAGAGTTAGGTCATGCAGGAAAAAAATTAGGGAAAGAAAAGTGGAATTTGAAGTTAATTTGGCTAATTCAGTTAGGGATAACAAAAAGTCCTTTTATAAATACATTAATAGCAAAAGGAGGGGCAAGGAAAACCTCAATTCTCTGTTGGACCTGGAGGGAAATATAGTTAACAAAGATGAGGAGAAGGCTGAGGTACTTAACATCTACATTGCCTCAGTTTTTAGCAGTAAGACAGGTGGCCCTCAGGACAACTGGCCTCTAGAGCAGATAGACAGAGACAGAGACCTGAACAGCCCTCCTGTATTCCAGGAGGATGTAGTTAGTGACTTACTGAGCCAGCTGGATCCTAACAAGTCTATGGGACCAGTTGGGATCCATCCCAGGGTGATGAGGCAGCTGGCAGAAGAGCTTGCCAAACCGCTCTCCATCATCTTCCAACAATCCTGGCTCACTGGGAAGGTCCCAGATGATTGGAGGTTGGCGAATGTCACCCCAATCCACAAAAAAGGCTGCAAGCAGGACCCTGGCAACTACAGGCCTGTCAGCCTGACCTCGGTGCCTGGCAGGGTTATGGAGCAGATCATCCTGAGTGCAATCACACAACACCTTCAGGATGGACAAGGGATTAGACCCAGCCAGCATGGGTTTAGGAAGGGCAGGTCCTGTCTGACTAACCTTATCTCTTTTTACGATCAGGTGACCCACCTGGTGGATGAGGGGAAGGCTGTGGATGTGGTCTATCTAGACTTCAGCAAGGCCTTTGACACCATCTCCCATAATATACTCCTGGAAAAGCTGGTAGCCCATGGCTTGGACAAGTGTATCCTCTCCTGGATTAGGAGCTGGCTGGAGGGTCGGGCCCAGAGAGTGCTGGTGAATGGAGCTGCATCCAGCTGGCGGCCGGTCACTAGTGGTGTTCCCCAGCGAACACCACTGTGTTGGGTCCAGTCCTGTTTAACATCTTTATTGATGATTTAGATGAGGGGATTGAGTCCATCATCAGCAAATTGCTGATGACACCAAATTGGGAGGGAATGTCGACCTGCTGGAAGGCAGGAGGGCTCTGCAGAGGGATCTGGATAGACTTGAGAGATGGGCTGATTCCAGTGGGATGAAGTTCAATAAAGCCAAGTGCCGGGTCCTGCACTTTGGCCACAACAACCTCCTGCAGCGCTACAGGCTGGGCACAGAGTGGCTGGAGAGCAGCCAGGCAGAAAGGGACCTGGGGGTACTAATTGACAGGAAGCTCAACATGAGCCAGCAGTGTGCCCAGGTGGCCAAGAAGGCCAATGGGATCTTGTCCTGTATCAAAAATAGCGTGGCCAGCAGGAGCAGGGAAGTGATCCTTCCCCTGTACTCTGCGTTGGTGAGGCCACACCTTGAGTATTGTGTTCAGTTCTGGGCCCCTCAGTTCAGAAAGGATATTGAGGTGCTGGAGCGGGTCCAGAGAAGAGCAACAAGGCTGGTGAAGGGACTGGAGCATAAGTCCTGTGAGGAGAGGCTGAGGGAGCTGGGGTTGTTCAGCCTGGAGAAGAGGAGGCTCAGAGGTGACCTCATCACCGTCTATAACTACCTGAAGGGAAGTTCTGGCCAGGTGGGGGTTGGTCTCTTCTCTCAGGCACTC